>NW_007800622.1:0-1211 GCF_000696425.1 Galeopterus variegatus | reverse complement strand
CCTGCCCTTCCACTTTCTGCCATGGAAGGATGCAGCAAGAAGGTCCTCAGCAGATGCTGCAAGCCTCTTGAACTTGGACTCCCCACCCTTCAGAAGGGTAAGAAATAAATCTCTGGTTTTTTATATAAATTACTCAGTGTGGGGTATTCCATTATAGCAGCACAAAAGGACTAAGACAAAAAAAAATACACATATGCACACACACATATGCACACACACACACTCAAGTAGAAGTTTATGTCTTGCTCACATAAATTTCAAAGCAAGCAACTCTCATCCAAACAGTGGTTAAAAGATCCAGGCTCCACCCCTATTGGTGCTTCATCAGCTTCAACGATGGCTTCCAAAGTCTTCATCCTCAATTGTAGAGTCAGTAGAAGATGAAAGAACAGGGAGAGTTGAGTGGGGAGGTTTTAACGGACCAGGCTCTGGTTAACATTCTTGGCCTAAAAACCAAGCCTACTTTCCTTTAATGTCTGTATCTAGTTTTAGCCAGAAGCCGCCACTTTTCCATACAACTTTTACCCTTTTGTAAATCACATTTTAAAGACATTCTTGGATTAGAACTTGGCCCAAATACGGAGGGCATCATTAGATTGCCATAGTTCTTAGTACTGTGAAATATTCTGTCATGGTAAATAGCAAGCATTATTAACATCAATATTTTCATGTTAGGTAGCACCTGGAAGGCCTCTCTCTCTCTGCATGGAATTGAAAAGAAGTTATCCTACCCCCTAATTTTCTGATGTGCACTTCTGACTATGCAAAGACAAGAAGCAGTGCTTCAAAATAAGTTTAAATTTTCTGTTTATAATTACACTTATTAAAATTATTATTATTAATACTAATGCTACTTATATAGAACAATTTATTTGCAAAGCATTCTGTAAGCACTAGTTCCTAAATAAAGGAACAAATTAATAAACATTAATTACAAAGTTATTAAATGTAAGGGTAGTTGAACTGGAACTTCAGTTTCGGGTTGGAAGCCACTTTCTCATTCCCCAGTGTTCATTCTCTAACACTGGCACCATCTCTTTGAGTTTTATAATTTCCTTACCTGAAATGAGAGGGCTGTAAAAACTCAGTGAATATTATAAGGAGGAGATCCTGCTTGAGCATTAAGAGTAGTCTACGTTAAGAGCCTGCCACATATTCATAGCTTTGCAGAGTGCAGGTAAAAATATGACTTAAAATTTTGATTTGTGATC
>NW_007800621.1:0-1211 GCF_000696425.1 Galeopterus variegatus | reverse complement strand
ATCCACAGAGACAGACAGTCGATTAGTGGTAGCCAGGGACTAGGGGAAAGAGGAAGTGGGCGGGGATTGGGGAGTGGTTGTTAACAGTACAGATTTTCTCTTTGGTGATGTCAATTAGATGGTGTTGATGGTTCCACAACTCTGTGAATATACTAAACCCTACTCAACTGTACACTTTAAAGTCGTAAATTTAATTGTTAGGTAAAATATGTCAATAAAAATGTTATTAAAAAAACCTTTTTAAGGTGATGTTTTCTTAGAGTACATAAGCCAACATAAAATGCTGAAGAATTACCTAATATAGATATATGTGAGTAAATATCAAAATCATCAGACTTATATGACTCCATTGAGATAGAATTATTAAGATGTAGAATATGTGGGGCCGGCCTGGTGGCGCACTGGAGAGTGCGCCGCTTGGGATTGCAGCAGCGCTCCCGCCGAGGGTTCAGATCCCATGTGGAGACCGGTTCCGGCTCACTGGCTGAGCGCGGTGCGGGCGCAACACCGAGGGTTGCAATTCCGTTGCTGGTCCCCGGTACGGGCACGACACCGAGGGTTGCGATCCCGTTACCAGTCAGTAAAAAAGACAAAAAGGAAAAAAGAAAAAAAAAGGTGTAGAATATATGAATATGTCTAAAATTGGGATCTCATATATATACACGTGTGTGCACGTGCACACACACACACACACACACACAAGAAGTCTTCAAAAAGTTCGTGGAAGGATTTGTATTATCTTTTAGTGTCATTTCTTCCACAAACTTTTTGATGTTCCCTCGTGTGTGTGTGTTTATTATAATGAAGAATTTACACCTAGACAGAAGGTCACATTATGCTTTACATACTTTCTGTACATTGTTAGTATAGTGTAATAAAATAAAACAGTGGAGTCATATGTTAGACACAGCTAGCATTTAGCTGGCCAGCTGAAGTTTATTTACGGGAAAAATCTGTTTACATTTTATTTTAAAATACTTATCTCTTAATCAGCATTCGAAGAAAGTATTCTGGAGCTTCTATATTCTACAGCCAGAATCTCATAGTCTAAGGTCCAAACACAATACCGACATTTTTCTAGTGAAAGAAGATTGCAACCAGAATTAAAAGTAAATAAATTAGGCAATAACACCACTGAGGAGCTAACTGATTCTGTCTATATTTCACATGTGTGTGCCCATATATATTATCCATTGAGCTCAATATAGAGA
>NW_007800620.1:0-1211 GCF_000696425.1 Galeopterus variegatus | reverse complement strand
AAAAAAAAGAAAATGTTCTTAATCCTGGTCTGAGAATAGACAAGAAAAAACAAACATATTTTAGGAGAGAAAAATTGGGTTATATGGGAAGTTTTCATATTCAAACCACCCACCATTTGATTTTAAGTTCGTATCCAAACCAAAATTATAAACAAAATAAAGTGTTGAGAGAACTAAATAAGGCAGAATAAATAATGTCTCATCCAGAGTTTCATTCATTAATTCAAAAAATACTTTGGGCACTGAGTATATGTCAGCTACAGTACTAAGTATTAGGAACACAAGAATGAATAAGATATTGTGCCATTTCTCAAGGTTCTTCTCATTTTCCTTTTCTTCTCTCTTCTCCTTCCTCTCTCATATTTTACAGGGAAGAACACTTCTTAGGAATAGGACACTGAAACCAGTTCCAGAGTTTATTATTGTTTCTTGAATATACTTCAATAAGGAAAGACCTGATTTCTTAACTTTCCAAAATATACCAGAGAATTTATGAACTTAAGAATACTTTTAAATTTGGTAAATATTTTTATATAAATTGCACCACTTGCAGAATAATAGATTATGAAATATTACAGTCATGAATATTTAAGGTGTCAGCTTGACACTGAAATAGGTTTTTTTCAAGGACACTTGGAATAAAGCCTTAAAAGATGACAAGTGAAGATATGACAGCATCTTTACAAGAAAAATTTGGAATTGATGTTAATCAGCAAAGTCAATTATTTACAGTGACACAACAGTGAGCTAAGAAAAGCGGTGTATACATGTATTAAATGCTTGAAAATTGTCATAGGCATGATTTTCTAAAATTGACTCTAAGCATAACATATAATTTTACATTAAAGAAATCAGGCTCTGGTATCTGGCTTTCTATGGATTTCCATTCTCTGGAAGCAAACCTGTAAATACATCACATGGCACTGCTAATCAAAGTGATCACTGCCTTTTACTGAGCCCCTATTCCTGCTATGGCCTGACACTGTACATTGCAAACATGACCTCATGCAATCTACAGAGCAATGCTAGGAATTTTACATTACTTTTCTTATTTTATAGGTAAGGGAACAGAATAAGTTGAAGAGTCTTATCCATGGTCACACAACTAGTAAATGAACAACCTGGGATTCAAACCCAAGCATATTTGGCAACAAAACCATGTTCTTTATTCTACCTATGTGTAAATTATTTGGATGGAAGCCATGGGACAT
>NW_007800619.1:0-1211 GCF_000696425.1 Galeopterus variegatus | reverse complement strand
GCCTTCTCTCAGGAGGCGTATTGCTGTTCTTTTGTATTTTGCTCAAATAGTCCTGTGTTTGCTTTCATTGCTCAGTAATTCAATTAATTCTAATTGTTCTCAACTTTATTATTACCTCGTCCCATGGGAAGTTTCCTATTATAATAATATATTGGGTGGTTTAAGTTTTTGTCATTGACTCTGCAGCAGGACCAATTTAAGGAATTTTATTGAAATGTAAATTTCATACTTAAAAATTTTATGTACCTGGATATATGTGATTAAATAAAATGTATGTGAGGGAGGGAGGAGAGACATCCAGACAATTACACCATCTTTTTTTTAAAGCCATTTCTAGGCCTTCTATATGTGCAAATACACGCTCATTGTATTGATTCTTAAAACTCAAAATAAGCTGGAAGTTGAAAGGACATAACTCTTTAGTGCAATTATTTAAGGCACAAATAAGAATTCATTCTATTTCTTTTTGATCCCCCCTCTTTGCTACTCTTTGCTGATCCACAACCAGGAATGCAGGACAGGGTATTTAACTCAAAACTTAGCCTCAGATAGTCCAGTTTCATTTCTAAGAATTTGAAGATCACTTGAAAATTAAAACATTACTTGCACTTCTACTACTGATGCAATAATTTTGGGAAATAAGAGACTTCTTGTGCAGATTCTAGGTAATGAACATAATTCAGAGCCTGTTCTAAAGCTGCATAATTTTTATTTATTTTTAGCTCCCACAAATAAGTGAGAACATGTGGTATTTCTCTCTGTGTTCCTGACTTGTCGCACCTAATACAATTTTCTCTAAGTCCATCCATGTTGTTGTAAATGGTAGTATTTCATTCTTTTTTACAGTAGAGTAGTATTCCATTGTGTAGATATAATATACCACATTTTCCTTACCCACTCATCCGATGATAGGCAGTTGGGTTGGTTCCAACTCTTGGCTTTGTAAATAGTGCTGCAATAAACATGAGACTACAGGTATCCCTTTGGCATGATGACTTCCATTCCTCTGGGTATATTCCCAGCAGTGGAATAGCTGGGTCATATGGTAGATCTATCTGCAATTGTTTGAGGAAACTCCAAACCATTTTCCATAAAGGCTGCACCATTCTGCAGTTCCACGAACAGTGTAGGAGGGTTCCTTTTTCTCCACAACCTTGTCAGCATTTATCATTCTCAGTCTTTTGGGTATTAGCCATCCTGACTGGAGTGAG
>NW_007800618.1:0-1211 GCF_000696425.1 Galeopterus variegatus | reverse complement strand
TGTGTAATTGTTATGTTCCTACAATATGATTTGATCCCAGTATATTTATCCTTGATTTCCTTTTTCCCTCCTGCTCCTATCCAGTCCTTCAACAAATCCTGTCAACTCTTACCTTCAAAATATATCTTGAATCCATCCACTTCTCACCACCTCCAACACTACCGTTTTTGTTCAAGCCGTCATCATCTCTCGCCTGAACTATTACAGTACCTTTCTTATTATCTCTCTGTCTTCACTATTGCCTCCTTGTAGTCCATTTTCCACACAGTAGCTAAAACAACCCTTTTCAAATTCATTTAAAATGTCATTCTCTTCTCAGTGGCTTCCCATCACACCTAGAATAAAATCCAGAGACCTGTAAGGCCCTAAATGACCTGTCTCTGACTACCTGTCTGCCCTATAGCCTGCTATTTTCCCCTTGCTCATTGTGCTCCAGACACACTGGCTTCCTTGCTGTTCCTTGACTACAAGGGAGTCCCTATCTCAAGGCCTTTACATTGGCGGTTGCCTGGAATGCGTTTTCCCCAGATAGCCACAGAACTCCCTCATTTGATCCAAGTCTCTGCTCAAATGTTGATCCAGAGCCTGTCCCTGGCCTCCCTTTTACAATTATAGCCCTGTCATTCTACAGTCCTTTTCTTGTCTTCATTTTCTACAGAGCACTTATCACTACCCCACAATATATATAACTTTATTTTGTCTCTTCATTAGAATATAAGTTCCACATAAGCAGAAACTTTATCACTGCTATATCCCCAACATTTAAAACAGTGTCTGATATATAGTACATGCTCAATAAATATTTGTTCAGTGAAATATCAGAATCCTGGTATTTGAGAGCTGAAGGGCGCTGATAACTATCACATATGGCCTCACTGTCCAGACAGAAAAAATGGAAACCCAGAGAGACACAGTTGGTCAGGATCACATAGTTAATAGGAGAGATTTTGGTAGAACCAGGCCTAAAAACACCTAGTCCAGTGTACATTGCTTTGGCATACTGGCCTGTGCCACCTCTTTATACAGCATATAAGCTAAGAATAGTTTTCATGTTTGTAAGTAGTTGAGGAAAAAAGTCAAATACAGTTTCATGACACGTGAAATTCGAATTTCATTGTCCATAAAGTAGGTTTTATTAGAACATAGGCATTGGGCCGGCCCGGTGGCGCACTGCTACAGTGCGCCGCTTGGGAAGCGCAGTGGTGCTCCCG
>NW_007800617.1:0-1211 GCF_000696425.1 Galeopterus variegatus | reverse complement strand
AATGTCATGTAAGTATCAAGAATTAGGAACATTTTTATTCACAACCACTAAAGAGCTGTAATTGAGTTGTTTTAACAATACATTTTGAAAATACTCAGAATTATAGTGGAAATGGTACCTATGGTTTCCTTAAAAGCAAAGTAGTGATGTCAAGAGGTAGGGTCTGGGGACCCAAGAGTTGGCCTTGACTACCCCATTCTCTTACCAGGTTCTTAACTACACCACAGGAAAGAATTCAAGGGCAGAGTCACGGTAAAAAGTGAGAGCAAATTTAATATAACAGCTAAGAAATACATGTTCCACAGACAGAGTGCATCATAGCTCCAGAGACTGAGCAGGGCCCACACCAAGTTTAACACAAAAGCAAGAAGTTAAAGCTCAGTACAGAATGCAGGCTGGCTTAAGAGAATGAGCAGCGCTTGCTGAAAGTAAGTTTGATACAAAAAGAAATACACACTCCACAGGCAGAGTGGGGGCTGGCATCAGGCGAATGAGCAACAGCGTCACCTCCTGCTTTTATAGTTTTGCCATCTAATGAATATTCAATTAAGGGGGTGGTCCCCCTTGTGTAACATTAGTCTTGCACATGCTTAGTTGGTCTCTTCTTGCATGATGTTCATTGTTCAAATCCTGTCACATGCAGCAGACATCTTCAAGAATCTTCTGTGCTCTTTAGGATCTCTAGTGGAAGGTCATTCAGCCAACAGGGTTATATAACCCTTCTCTATTGAACATTCCTAGCCACTGGATTTGCATACGCCAACCCCTTGTGGTCTCATTTTCCCCTGTTGGTGCTTAAAATAGTTCTAACTGGCAACAGTAACTTTCCTCTAGGGGAGTGGCTGGAAACCCAGAGGCATGTCCTAAAACCTGAACCCAGGGTAACTGAGCACCTCCTATTTCAGTAGGATATTTTAATTAGTAATCTTTATTTCCTTTAGGGTTTAATGAAGAAATTCATTCGATGTTCTACACGTGTAACTGTGGGAACTATCAAAAAATTTCTAAGTTTAAAACTAAAACTTCCAAGTTCTTATGAGGTAAGTTAAATAGTATCTAATCTTGATCATTTTGATAATTCTGATCTGAAGTAAAATTCTAACAAAAGTGGAAGTTAACAGAATATATTCAAATTAATTTTTGTGGAAACCCAGGTTATTTTCATGTTAAAAATTTAATTTTTAGACTGTTATGTGATGTGTATTTTCCAA
>NW_007800616.1:0-1211 GCF_000696425.1 Galeopterus variegatus | reverse complement strand
TCTATTTCTCTTGTCCAGCCTTTGGTTGAAGGGCTGATAAACTGTGAAATGACTCAAAGGGGCGCAGACAAAGGGCTGAGTAGCCCATAAACTGGTCAATAAACCCTCCTTCCCCCAACAATCGACAGTCAAGTACCAAGTCAAGAACTCACTGAGATAGGAGGAGGACACGGAGAACAGTTTTCAGTCTTCACTTTTCTAGCTTCTCTGCAGCATTTGACACCATTGGCCAATTTATGGAACCTCTCTACTCCCTTGACTTACCTTATATCATTTCCTGCTCTCCTCTGAACTCTTCAACTATTCCTCAATCTCTTTCGCTGGCTTCATTCTTTCAATGTTCATCTTTAACCTTGTTTGTTTCTCCCTCTGCTAACTCTTCCCAGATAAACTCATCTGCTCACATGGCTTCAATTACCATCTACATGCTGATAATTGCAAAATCTACATCTCCTTTGAGACCATCCATCTGACTTCCTACAGGACATCTCTATCTGGAGGTCTTGTGCTTTGAATCCACTGGACCCAAAAGGAGCCCACCACTACCACCAAAATAGCATCTTTTATTTCTCTCCCTCGGGTTCACTGACTCACTGCAGGGCCTCATTTTACATCCGGTTAGCACTGCACCTATGCAGTCCTTTCCATGCTACCTCCTTCAAACCTCTTAAGTCCACCTTTGCTGACTGCATCTATATGTAGACCTCCTTGGTTTCAGCACTCATATGGACTGTTGCAGTAGTTTTGAAACTGGCCTCCTGGCCCCACCTTCAGGGGTCCTTCATGGATTTTCCCTGGCAAGAAGCATAGGGCCTTTCGTGATTGAACCCGTTTGCTTACCCATTCTTATTTCCTTTACCTCCATCCCACATACCCCACACAGTAGCTAGGAGAATTGTTCCTTCAACTACGCCATGACTCTGCACATGCCGTTGTTACTCCCTATAGTGTTGTCTGTTGCCCCTGCAGTCTCCATTTCCAAGACTTTTGCTATCTTAGTGAGGCTCCTTGGGTACACCATGCTTGGACTTAGTGTGTGCCCTGTGGAGGGAGAGATGAGAAGCAGACCCCACCAGCTGCCTCTTCCTCCTCTTCTTAGGGCTCTATTCTGGGAATAGACACATAATACTCTGTGAGGTCTGCACAGAGAACCTCAATGAGAGTGATGGTTGGTCTAAATCCAGGTCAGAAAGCTGGATCAAGTCTTCTTT
>NW_007800615.1:0-1211 GCF_000696425.1 Galeopterus variegatus | reverse complement strand
TTGAGAAAAGACTGGTGACCCAGGCTCACTATAAGCAAGGTGCAAGGAGGGCGTGAGTTGGCGGAAAGGGTTGGATTCTAGTACAGTGTGTGTTGAGGGTGGAGGCGACTCGTACCCAGCCACACAGGCATACTGGATGTGCTTTGGAAATAGTGACTGAGTGTGTATGTGTGCTCAAGGGTGGAATTACCCTGGAATGAGTTTAACGCTGTGGAAGTGGGACGATCTTCCCTTGAAGAAGCCTGTAGCCAGTACAAGGACCAGCAAGGAAATCATCGCTGCTGGATGAGCATGTGGGGGAAACTGCTTACGGTCAGTGTTCAACAGTGACATCATGTGACAGCAAGACCCAACAGTGAAAGAGAACCAGTCAGAATCCAGCTTTCTTTAACCATGACATTTCAAAGGGCCGACACTATCTTCACAAAGAGTGAAAATCCAGTCAAAGTCCAAAGCAGAGTGGGGCTTGTTCAATCAAATTCCTGGAAGTAAAACTTTCTGGTCAAATGAGGTACTTCTCAAGGACTCTCACTAGAGATTTGCAGCAAGAAGCAAGGACAGCGTTCAGACACATTAGCTTTGTGCATCCTGAGAGGTGAGCTGGCTGGGGGCTCGGGCTGCATAACAGATTCAGCTGGGTGTTATCTGGGGGCAAATGCCCATTTAGATCCACCCTACGGAGTGTGGCTTTCCAGTTGTGAGTAACCTACAAGTAGGTTGGACTAATTTCAGTTGTACAGCCACAGGTAAAGGGTATACAGGCTGTAAATTGGACACCAGAATGGAACTTCACTCTCTGGAGGGATTTCTGAGCACTTCCCATCCCTCTGCCCACCTGCTCAGAGAGGAAGGACTGGGAATAAGACCCATACCAGAAGGGTAAGGCCCCCCGGGGCAGGTAAAATGTGGGCAAAATTTCCATTTCTGGAATTAGGCTCAAAACCATGTAGGCCTTTTCAAGAACAAGTCATAGAAATGTAGCACAGAGAAGGGCCCAACACAGAACAAAAATCTAGGGACCCAACCTTTCTGTACCTGACAGGTTGTTGATTGATCTTGCTGTGTGGTTGCCATGTTTCTCTTTAGCCTGGGGTCTCATGGAAGGGAGTGTTGAGGTCTCAGGTCACAGGAAGCCCCAGTAACCATTCAACCCCCAAAGGCTGCTGCTAGCTGGTGTGAATGTGAGAGTTCCTGCCGCAGAGCCCTTTTAT
>NW_007800614.1:0-1211 GCF_000696425.1 Galeopterus variegatus | reverse complement strand
GTATTGTTCAGGAGCCAGGCTTTTGGTGAGAAGGCAGCTCCCAGGCTGTTGGTTGACCACCATTCTGTGTTATGTTCTCCCCCTTGGGCAGAGCCAAAGCCTTACCTACGAACTTTGGAGAAGCAGCCTGGGACCAACCGGGTCCCAGGGCCAGACTGAAGCAAACATCACCAACCACCCCCTTTGGCCCGCTGGCAACACCACAGGTGCCCAAGAAGGTGGAGGATCCCTGTGCCTGGAGCTAAGCTGGTCTTCCTGAGGGGCGGTGCCCCAGTAAAGAGAGAAGCAAGAGAATAAAGTTCCCTGCGGGTCCTCTGTCAACTTTGGGTTGTGTTTTTCAATTGTTGACATTTCAGAGGGGACTCTTCAGAAGCCCTACCGGCTTCTCCGAGGACTCACCCTTTGCTGGGAGTGGATTTCCACATGTGCCTTTGATTTCAGACAGATCAGGCTTCACAGCCACCGATTCAGCTGCCAGAATCCCTGGACTAAGGGTTGGTATTTTCTACAGAGGAGCAAAGGCCCTCCCTCATCCCTGCTCCCCACCCAGGCAAATCAGCACAGGACCCTCCCCTGCACCAGATCCCACAGGCCTTGCCTGGGGGTCCCCAAGCCCTTGTCCCTCACCATACACTGATGCCTGGCAGCTATAGCAAACTGCTCGTGTTCTTTGTCGAAGGGCCATGGTGAGATTGTTTTGTTTTCTTTTGTTTGTGAGTGTAAAATTAAAATTAGTTATTTTCTTCTGCTGGACAGTATTAAATAGAGCAGGATGTTGAGTTAATCTGCTAGATTGCAGTACTAATGGTAGTGGTTTAGTGTCTTCCTATTAATATTATTTTTACTTATTTGAACAATAATGATAAAGAAGTGGTTCATTATTTTTTAACTAATGCACTTTAAATAAGGTGGAATGGAAAGATTCCTGGAGAGCAAAGTGCATTACTTAAAGATGCAGTATATACTTTTCTCATTTTTAAACAGCACATATTTATTAAAAGAAAAAAAGTAATTTATGATTATTTAAAATAAAATTTAAAAGTAGCGTGACTGTCGGGTTACAGGACCTTCCACGTAGCTATCTTCCATGGGAGGGCCCCGCGGCCCCGCTCCTCAGATGTCTGCACTGAGCCAGTTCAATCACTAGTGCGCCAGCCAGGCCAGGACGGGGTGCAGCGCGTGTCTGCCAAGCACAGAGCATCTCAGTGGGA
>NW_007800613.1:0-1211 GCF_000696425.1 Galeopterus variegatus | reverse complement strand
CCAGCCCAATGTACATGGAGCAGGGAGACAACCAGCAGGGGAAGGGGAAGCTCCACAGAGACCACATGCTCTGCAGTGCCTCTGTGTATTCCAACAGCATGGCCCAGTGCACATGGAACAGGAAGACATCTAGCACGGGAGGTGGAAGCTCAGCAGAGATCACACACCCTGTAGTACCACCCCAAGACCCACCAGCCCAGCCAAGTCCAAGCTGACCAGAGAGGTGGCTCCCTGGAGAGGCCCAAGACCCAAGGCAACCACACACGCAAGGCACTAGTGGCCAACTGAAGTCACTGAGGTAGCCATACCAAATTGGCAACCCCAGCAACATCTTAGTCAGACAATAGTGTCAAACCTGTGGACTGTGATATCCGATAAGTCTAGGGGATATCACAATCCCCTGCCAATATCAAATCCCCTGCCACAATGATGAAATATCAAACCCCTGCAAACAATGAATAAACATTAAGGAAAAGATGCAAGAAATACAAAAAATCAAGAAAGTACACCACCAAAGGGTAATAACTCTCAAGCTCTAGATCCTATAGAACAAGAAGCCCTTGAAATGACTGACAAGGAATGTTGAGTGATAATTATAAGGAAACTGAATGAGATACAAGAAAACTCAGCTAGACATCATGTTGAAACAAGGAAAAGTAAACAGGACCTGAAAGAAGAAATGTACAAGGAAATCAATGCTCTGAAAAAAAAAAAAAAATGTAGCAGAACTTGCCAAACTGAAGAATTTCTCAGTGAAATAAAAAACACAATGGAGAGATTAACCAGCAGGCTTGCAGAAATTGAAGAGAGAACCTCTGAAGTTGAAGGTGGGCTGTTTGAAATAACACAAGCAGACCAAAAAAAAAAAAAAAAAAAAAAAAGAAAGAAAGAAAAAAGAATCAAAGGCATTGAAGAAAATCTGAGAGAGATATTGGAAAACCTTAAACGCTCAAATATCCGAGTCATGGATATTCCAGAGGGGAGGAAAAAGGAGATTGCATTGAAAACATATTCAACAAAATAGTGGCAGAAAACTTCCCAGGTATAGGAGAAATCACAGATCTTCAGATCCAGGAAGCTCAAAGATCTCCAAATGTATTCAACCCAAAAAGGTCTTCTCCAAGACATGTTTTAGTCAAATTGTCAAAACTCAAAGACAGAGAGAATCTTAAAAGCTGCAAGAGAGAAGTGTCAAATCACCTATAAGGGAG
>NW_007800612.1:0-1211 GCF_000696425.1 Galeopterus variegatus | reverse complement strand
CTACCTAGACTGTTCATGTGGTTAACCACCTCAATTTACAAATGACATTTAATCAAGGGAAAATGTGAAAGAAAAATAACATTTGAGTATATTTCTTTCCAGTGTTTATTATCTTGCACAATAATGTACTTAGGGAACTTCATACATGAATTCATTCACCCATGATTTGCCACGATCTGACTGATGAACATTTCCACTTGAAACTTATCCAATGATCTCACCAGTACAAATCAAATTTACAATCTTACTCCTCCAAACTAGCTCACCTTCTGTTTTCTTAGTTTCTGTACATTGTTACGTTTTCAAACTCTCAGTCTGTAACATGACGAAATATGTTTCTTAAATCAAGTTTGTTACTTAAATCAAGTTTGTTACTTAGGTCAAGTTTGTCTATTACATCTAAAGATTTTTCATACCCATCCCTTAGTATCCATTTCCATTGCTACCAGTCCCTGGTTGCAATCACTGTACTACAAAAATTTAGTATTACTGACTTTTTGCCATATTACCTGATCTAGAATTTAGAACATCTCTATATTGCATAAAGATAAAATTCCTCTGGCTTAAGGGGCTTTCATAATTTCTGCCATGCAATTCGTCATTGTTTTGGGAGCCCCCAGCTAAATTGGGGATCCAGCTCCCCAGTGGCTAGCAACCCTGCTAGCCTCATCCCTTCGAGGGAAATGAAAGGGAGCTGGGTGTGACTGTTTACAGTGTACCTTTCATGGGATACTTCTTCTACCTGGCTCACTCCCTAACACATGGTTGTCCAGTGCCTCACACGGGAAACTTGTTTCTTCTGGCAGATGCCCTGTGGCTGTTGTCCACCTATGTCCAGTTTATACGGAGAGTCTGACCTTCAATTCTCCCCAGCAACCTGTGAAAACCATATCTGGGGTCTTTCCTCATTCTTCAGATGGAAAGTGCAAATTCAATCCACTGCCACAATAGGAAACAATTTCAGAGATTTTTATTTACAGATCATGAGCAAGGAGGCTGTAATGAGTTGAGAGGGCAATTCTCTGCCCCTGGGTTTCACATGGCAGGAATAAAGAGTCAGGCAGAAAGAGAAACAGCCTGCGTCAACTAGAGTTATATGTAGGGAAACAGGGTGTGGGTCACTTTAAGATGCCTGAATGGTCTGTTTAAGGGAAGGGGCAGGAACATGGGAAGCCCAGATGTAACCAGGTAGTAATGTCTCTGAAGCTTTC
>NW_007800611.1:0-1211 GCF_000696425.1 Galeopterus variegatus | reverse complement strand
ATGACAGTAAATCTGATAACCTAGATGGCTACTAAATGACCAATAGGTGGGTAGTGCATACAGTGTGGATATGCTGGACAAAGGGATCCAGTCACGTACTGGTGGGACAGAGTGGGGCTGTGCCAAGTTTCATCACGTTACTCGAAACAGCACACAATTTAAAACTGATGAATTGTTTATTTCTGAAATTTTTCATTTAATATTTTTGGACTATGAGTAACTGTGGGTAACTGAAACCACTGAAAGCCAAATCACTGATAAGGGGGAACTAATGTAGTAGGAATTAAGGGGAGGGGATAAACTTGTAAAATATTTAAAATTAGGGGTTAGTGATGAAATGAGAAGAAGAGAGGTTGAGGATATCTAGCAGTGGTAATTGAAATCATGAGATAACCAAAGTATCCTGTGGGGAGGTGTTGAATAAAATGGGCAGTAGGTAACAGAATAATTATCAAGGACCTTTGCCTTTAAGATATAACAGAAGAAGAGAAAGGAAAGAGAGAAATGCATAGTAGAGAGTAACCAAAGTAGCCTTAATGCTTTCCTCAGCTTGACTCAACTTTAGACAAGTTCTTCCTGACTACAGACACCTGACCTTCCTTTGCTTAGAGCATTTAATTTAGAAAATTTGCAATTGTATGTTCTTTCTTTGCCCCTTTGAGATATAAATCTTCTACCATCCAGGAATGTCTTTCTCAAGAACCTGGGGCTTATCCCTTTGAAATGTAATGTCTAAGGAGATAGCGCCCCCATCTCCCATCTCTGTGGGAAGGGAGGAACCTAGCTTCAGTGAGCACCAATGGACAAACCCAGATGGTCTAATGACACTGACCTACCTCCCCCTAACATCCTCCTTTGCTTTCAATTCACTCACACAAGCATTTAAAAAGTCTTCCTGCCTTTTGTTTCAGCAGAGTTTTTTTCAATCTCTCTCCCCTGTTTCCGTAGTCTTGAATAAAGTCTTGACTGCTTAATTCTGTCTGGTAAAATTTTTCTTTGACAAGAGGTAGAAAGAAAACCAAAAACTAGATATATTCATAGAGACACATGGGAGGGGAGACTGATGAAGTGATCAATACTGTCAAATGTGGAATATACTATAAAGCACATGTACTTCACTGGGCCTGGTTTTCCAAAGCCTTGCAGTTTTAAATATTGACCTTGCAAGGACAGGAAATTTTCCCCAGGCTAGTGAGTCTTTGTTGCAAGAT
>NW_007800610.1:0-1211 GCF_000696425.1 Galeopterus variegatus | reverse complement strand
CTTTTAATAATCAGTCAAGTCACCATAAAACCTTAACACTTCCAGTCCCTCCTTGTTTTCCACATATTTCTATTAAAAATGATATTAGAAATGGAGTATACTGTCCTTGTTGAGATGTTCAGAAACTGAATATTTTTGGGTGTGAGAGTACTGGGAATGATGCCAATTTTTGTTTAATGACCTCACCTCTTCCATCCCCAAAATATGGGAAAAGGATGTGTTGCTCATTCAACAGGAGTCCATTCAAATTTGGAGGCTCAAAGCTTATAAAAGTTGAGGACCCTCGTTAAGAAACAGAATACAAAATTACTGTTAAAAAATTATGCACAAAAGTGACTATTTAGAAAAAACACCCAACAAATTAAATTTGTTTCAAATTTTAAAATGCTGACAAATGCCACAAATAACACAACATTCAGAAAAATAACATGCTTAATAAACTGAATGAAAAATTCCATTATTTTTTCTCTGTATTATGACTGCACCAATTTTAATAATTTCTTTATTTAACAATTATTTTATCATTTCCTTTGAACAGAATATAAAAATAATTTAATCTTTCTTCTAGCATGATGGATTAACAATTTTTTTTCTTGGTCTTGATAACATAGAAAACTTCCTGTCTGTTTTTAAAGCACAATTTAATTTTTTTTTAAATGGATTGATTATACATATTTGTGGGGTACTGAGTTATAGTTCAATACATGTATACAATGTGTGATGATCAGATCAGGGTAATTAGCATATTCATCCTTGCAACACATAATCATTTCTTTGTGATGTGAACATTTGATCTCCTCTCTTCTAGCCATTTGATAACATACAGTAAATTATTGTTAATCTATAATAGATGCCTAGGTTGATTGTACACCAATAGAACTGATTTGTCCTATCTAACAGTTTGTGTCCATTAACCTATCTGCTTTATAACTCATTATCAGTAATACCTGGTGGAACTAATTCTGACTGTAGTCAAATGTGGGACAATTGTTATAATGTTTCTTTCATGCATGAGCTGTGAGCTTGGGAACAATTTTCCCAGACTAGCATCTTTGTTTCTCCTACACTACCCCCGAATTTCTGGGAGCAAGCTTCATTTACAAGTTCATATGCTGCTACTGCAAGTTCACTTCATGTCATAATGTGGGGAGTATTTCTGAAAGACAGTTCTATATTAGTACAGCTAAAGTAAGAAATATAAATGGTAGTGA
>NW_007800609.1:6044-6264 GCF_000696425.1 Galeopterus variegatus | reverse complement strand
GGGAGCAGGCAGCAGTATGTGCTTCTCACATCTAGCCTGTAGGAATTCAGGTTTGCAAGTTGTATGGGGAAGCCCATTGGAGCCTATGGTGGAAACGGCTTGTGAGTATTCTGTTTTGAAATCTCTGTGAAAAATCTTCAGAGAAGCTAACCCTCTTCAAATCCAGCATAACTCACTGAACCGAAGAAGTGGTAGTTAGAACAGAGGTAGTGCTCAAAAC
>NW_007800609.1:0-1212 GCF_000696425.1 Galeopterus variegatus | reverse complement strand
CAGCAGAAGGTGCTTCTCACATATGCCTGCAGGAATTCCGGTTTGCAAGTTCCTTGTTGAAACCAATTGGAGCCTCTGGTGGAAACGGCTTGTGAGAATTTTGTTTCAAAATCTTTCAGAAAAAGCGTCAGAGAAGCTTCCTGGCTTAAATCCAGCATAAGTCACTGAACCGAAGTTGTCGTAGTTAAAACAGAAGTAGAGATCAGAGGGGCTTGATTTCGGAAGTGAGACGGGAAATCACACTGCAAACTGAATTCAAACAGGCTTGAAAAATGTGTTGTATATCTCTGGAAAAAACAATCATTTGAGGTTGAGCTTTGAAAGGAAGATTAACTCTCAGGGAGCAGGCAGCAGAAGGTGCTTCTCACAACTAGCATGAAGGAATTCAGGTTTGCAAGTTCTATGTGGAAGCCCATTTGAGCCTCTGGTGGAAAAGGCTTGTGAGACTTCTGTTTCAAAATCTCTGTGAAAGAGCCTTGAGAAGCTTCCCCACTAAGAATCCAGCATAAATCACTGAAGCGAAGTTGTGGTAGTTAGAACCAGGGTAGAGCTAAGAGGAGTTTGTTTTCGGAAATGAGATGCAAAATCACACTGCAAACGGCATTCAAACAGGCCAAAAAAGTAGGTTGTATGTCATTACCAAAAACACTCCCTTGAGGTTGAGCTTTGAAAGGAAGTTCAACTGTAAGGGAGCAGGCAGCAGAAGGTGATTTTCACATCTAGCCTGCAGGAAATCCGGTTTGCAAGTTCCATTGGAAAGCCCATTGGAGCCTCTGGTGGAAACGGCTTGTGAGAATTCTGTTTCAACATCTCTGTGAAAAAGTGTCAGAGAAGCTTCCTCGCTTAAATCCAGCATAACTCACTGAACCGAAATTGGGGTAGTTAGAACAGAGGTAGAGCGTAGAGGAGTTTGTTTTCAGAAATGAGACGCAAAATCACACTGAAAAGCGCATTTAAATAGGCCTGAAATATGTGTTGTATATCTCTGCGAAAAACACTCACTGGAGGTGGAGTTTGACAAGCAAGATTAATTCTAAGGGAGCAGGAAGCAGAAGGTGTTTCCCACATCTAGCCGGCAGGAATTCCGGTTTGCAAGTTTCCATTGGGAAGCCCATTGGAGCCTCTGGTGGAAACGGCATGTGAGAATTCTCTTTCAAAATCTCTGTGAAAAAGCGTCAGAGAAGCTTCCTGGCTTAAATCCAGCATAACTCA
>NW_007800608.1:0-1212 GCF_000696425.1 Galeopterus variegatus | reverse complement strand
CACTTCCTTGAGCACACCCCTGCATCCCCATAGCTGCCTGCCACACTCCTGTGGGGAGACAAGGGCTGTGGGCTCCCAGCTGTAAGGTAAATTCAGGACATAGACCTATTCCCCCTCCCCATGCATACCAGAGTTCCTCCTCCCCGCTGGGAAACTACTCCTGGCCAAGGTAGTTTACCCAAGGAAGGGCACAGCTCCTTTAAGACAAATGGAAGACAGTAGGAAGCAGGAGCCCTAAGTAAATGAATTAGCATGTACATGGAGTTAGAACACTACTGCTAACTACTCTGGAGCCAGGAGGGTAACACTATCTACTTAGCCAGATCTCCTGTGAGCTCTGAGTCAGGTGAGGGTCTATGCATAAGCATGCAAATGATTTACACCTCTCCTTTGATCTGTTCACTATATGACTGTTTTATGTACCTCACGGCGGTGCAGATTTCTAGCTGACCTGCCACCATCAGCACCTCCTGTAAGTCTAGTAAACCATAAACCAATGTCTCTACCTACTGCAATATTGGGTGACTTTCTTTGGAAGAGGTGAACACTAAAGTGCCCTTTCAGAATTGGGGCTCCCACGACCCACCAGCCAAGGACCCCGAGGGTGCTCTCAGCCAGCAGCAGCTCACTGCAGGCAAACACTCAGGAGTGGCCTCAGCGACCAGGTTCCTGGACTAGGCCACCATCTTGCAAGGAATCTTAACTCTTTTTTGGCCACTGTCTTCCCATTCACCAGCCCCTTCTTCCCAGCACAGATGACAGCCTCCACCCTGACGACTTTGATCTGATGGAGAGAGCTTTTCCCAGGGCTGCTTCTCTCCCCACACTGTTGTGAAAAAATGATGATCTTTAGGTCAAGGTTTGTGGTTCTACTGCTCACAGGCTGTGGGATCCCTGGCAATCAAGTTACCTCTCTGAGCCTCAGTTTCCTCATCTGTAAAATGGAGAAATGACATCACAGTGTGTGTATGAGATTAGAATGAAGTTATTAAGCAAAGTCCCTGACTCTTAGGAAGGGCATAATACACATTCACAGTAAGTGCATCTTCTCCCTTCATTCATTTCAGTGAACTGGAAAGAGTGTGAGGGGTTTTTTTGTTTTTTGTTTTTTTTAAAAAAAGATGACTGGTAAGGGGATCTTAACCCTTGAGTTGGTGTTGTCGGCACCACGCTCAGCCAGTGAGCTAACCGGCCATCCCTATATGGGATCCG
>NW_007800607.1:0-1212 GCF_000696425.1 Galeopterus variegatus | reverse complement strand
CCTCTTGTTAACATAATAAAAACACAGGTCACTTGACAGACCTATACACAGACACACGTTGGCTCTACTCTTAGAGACAATTACAAGGTCAAAGTGTGATATAGTGTTCAAATCAAGCTTAAGGTTAAGGACCCAGTCCATTTTGCTGAAATATAAACCATATTACAAGCATTACTCAACTGAATCTTCTTTTAACATAAATTGAATGCTTGAACAAGTGGTTACTAGAAAGGATATCTGCATAATATAATTGGCTTGGTTTGTAATAAGATAAGAGCAAAACAAAAATATATATATCCTTTAAGAAATGGGTCTGAAATGAGCTAAGATCTTTCTAGAACCCCACTGTACATTTCCTGTAACCCACAGGTGGGACTCCAAATGAAAGGGAACTAGCAGGGGAGCTGAATGGAGAAGACTCCTAATCAGCATTCAAAAGCCATGGGACTCTGGCCATGTGAACAGAGTTCAGGGAACTTGGTCTGATCCTTCGCTTCTTCTGGCTGAAGATAAGCCACATGAAGGAGAAGGCTTTGTGGGACTGAAAAGAGTTCCTTTCTCATGGACAAGATGAACAACAAGCTCAAAGAAAGAGGAGGCTGCTCAGGAAACAGACTGCCAAAAACATGCTATAAAACTAGCTACGGAAAAAAAAGTAGGAACAGGTCCAGATTGGAGCCTCCAGTGATAGCAGAATAGGGGAAGGGGAAGGCAGAAAGACAGGTAAGGGTCAAGAAGGGCAAGAATAATTTAGAAAAAGTCCTTCAGATTGGGTTCTCTCCTTCCCTTTGTAAGCCAATTCACAAAGGCAAGGAAAGAAAATTAAATGGAAATGTGAAAAAGCCAACATAGCACCTACCTGAAAAATTAGGTAATTTTATGACTCCTGAAAACCTGAACAAAGTCAATAGCAAGGGACTTTAATGTAAGAACTTTGATATGGGTAAAGCAACTTGAGTTAGAATGGAATACTAAAAGACTATTTACTGTTTCTCAACTCAAAAAAATCAAAGTAGACTCAATTTGTGAGACAAAATAGGTGATGAATAAAACTATAATGATTAACAGTTGTAATTATTGAGCAAATCAAAATTATTATATTGAGATATTTACAAGAAGATGCACAAGAAATATATGAGTACACAGTACTCTCATTGTGTGTGAACTGATTGTGAATTTTATGCATGTAGGTGCATAGAAAGCTAACTTTAA
>NW_007800606.1:0-1212 GCF_000696425.1 Galeopterus variegatus | reverse complement strand
AAATAAGAAATCTATACCGGTACCAGAAACTACAGGAATTTGGCTGGCTAGTTAAGAAATTTTGTTTTGACTCCATGAAGACTTTTGCTAAGAAGAATACCTTGATCAAAGCTGTGCAAAGAGAACTGTGAAAGCAGAAAGAGCTATTGGGAAACTGATGGAATAGTCCTTTCATGAGGACCTGAATTAGGGCAAAATCAGTGGGAATGGAGTAAAATAAATGACTTTGTGGAGTATGTCATGAAGGAAAGTAGAATGCAGACAAGAAAAGAAGAGAAGCCCTAAAAGACTCCCTAAATGGCCTCTCCAGTTTGTGAATTCTCATTTATGGACATTATGGACATTATGTACAATATCATCAGAACAGCCATGGTTTTTTCACTGCTTACCAGATACCAGACCCTGTGCTGAGCACTTAGCATGCACTATCTCTTTGAATCCTCACAGTGCTTATTGTCTTTGTTATAAATAAAGAAACTGAGGCTCAGAAAGATTTGTCACTTGACCAAGGTCACAGAGCCCAAAACTGGTTGATTAATAATCCAAATTCCATTCTAAAACCCAGACTCAGCATTTCTCAGGGTGTAGATTGAGTTCCTTTCATGAGACATGGGCAGGCTATTTCTTCAATAGTTATGTAAACAATTTAGTGGACACTAAACCAGAACTAGCACATAGCACCCTAGATTTTATGTTTCATTATCATTCATAATGGAGCAAAAATTTTAAAAAGGTCAATAGTTGAATTTTTTTAAATTTTGGAAGGTATAATTGTGTAGATCTGCACTGCCCAGTATAGTAGCTATTGGCTACATTTGGCTATTTAAGTTTAAACTAATTGAGATTAAATGAAGGCAAACATTTATTTTTTCAGTCACACTAGCCACAAGTGTTCAATAGCCCCAGGTGGCTAGTGGCTGCCATATTGAACAGAGCAAATATGAACACTTTCATCATTGCATAAAGTTCTATTGGATAGTTCCAGGCTAGAGCTGTCTTATGCTAGATCAGTGTCTTTTTATTTGGAGTTCACTTGAGCTCTAAATTACCTCTCTATAGAACTTTATCTGGCTCTAAATAAGTTTATGTGTACCTGCACTGTCCAATACAGTAGCCAGTAGTCACCGGTGTCTCTTGAGCCCTAGAAATATGGCTAGTCTGAATGGAGATGCTTTATAAGTGCAAAGTGCACATTGGATTTGGAAGCCTTTT
>NW_007800605.1:0-1212 GCF_000696425.1 Galeopterus variegatus | reverse complement strand
ATTTTTTTAAAAAAAAAAAAAAAAAAAGGAAGAGTAAAAGTTTTTTTTATTTTGCTTCAGTCCGTTTTACTTATTTATTTTATAATTCTTGCTTTTTGTGTCCAATTTAAGAAACATTTGTCAAATCAGGGTTGCTAAGATTTTCTCATGTTTTCTTCAAGAAGTTTTATACTTTTACCTCTTACATTTACATTTATGATCCATTTTGAAATTCTTTTTGTATATTGGTGTGAAGTAAGGGTTAAAGTTTTTGTTTTTTTTTTTTTTTTTGGTTGTGGTTTGCTTTGTTTGTTTGTTTCTATATAGATATTTATTTGTTCTAGCACCATTTACTGTAAAGACAATCATTTTCCCATTGAATTGCCTTGGCACCTTTGTTGAAAATCAATTCATCACATATACATGGTCCCATTTGGACAAATTCTGTTCCATTGATCCATATACTGTCTATCTCTACCCGGTCTTGACTATTGTAGCTTTATAACAAATCTTGAAATCAGATAGCATAAATCCTCCATTTAGTTATTTTCCAACATTGTTTTGGCTACTCTAGATTCTTGCATTTTCATATAAACTTTAGAATCAGCTTGGGGATTTCTTTAAAAAGCCTGCTGGGATTTTGATTGGGTTTGTATTGAATATACATAATTCAATTAGAGGATAAATTATATCTTAACAATATTAAGTCTTTCAATATATAAACAGTATGTCTCTCCATTCATTTAGGATTTCTTTACCCCAGCAATGTTTTCTGCTCTTTAGTGAACAAGTCTCACATATCTTTTGTCCATTACTCTTAAATATTTATTTTAGATACTACTTTAAAATTTTAATTTCTGATTGCTCACTGCTCCTATATAAAAATAAAATTGAATTTTTCTAAATTGATCTTATATCCTGACACCTTGAGAAACTCAGTTATTAGTACTGGTAGCTTTTTGGCAGATTAATCAGAATTTTCTACATAGATGATTTTGTCATCTGCAAATTAAGACAGTTTTATCTCTTTCCTCCTAATCTGGATATTATTTATTTATTTAGCCTTATTGCACTGGCTAGAACACCCAGTACAATGTTAAATAGAAATGGTAAGAGCATACATCCTTTGCCTTGTTCCTGATCTTAGAGAGAGAGCATTTTAGTCTTTAATTTTAAGCATGACGAGCAAGATGTTAAGTTTTTCACAGCTGCACTTTATTAGGTTGAGAAAGC
>NW_007800604.1:0-1212 GCF_000696425.1 Galeopterus variegatus | reverse complement strand
ATTTGGTTTTTTACTGTATAGTTGTTCGGGTTCCTTATTTATTCTGGATATTAATCACTTGTCAGACGTGTAGTTTGTAAAATGCATGTAGTTTGGGTAATTTTCTCCCATCCTGTATGTTGTCTTTCTGATCTATTGAAAAGGCTGCCTCTTCAATAAGTGGTGCTGGGATAATTGGACATCCATATGGAGAAGAGTGGAAGTAGACCTGTACCTCTCACCATATGCCAAAATCATCACAAAATGGATTAAAGATTTAAGTATAAGACCCCAAACCATAAAACTACTAAAAGAAAACCTAGGAGAAACGCTTCAGGAAGTAGGACTGGGAAAAGACTTTGTGAATAAGACTCCAAAAAGCACACGCAACAAAGGAAAAAAATAATCAAATGTGTTATATCAATCTAAAAAGCTATTTTTAATATTTCATAAAGCAAATAAGAGCTACTCTTTCAACAAAACTGAAACAGATCATCTAAAGTATTATAAGGCTCTTTGAATTTTGCTTTAGTTATTTTTTACTTTGAAACACCATTGTTGGCATTGTTGTTATTTAGTTTTAGTCATTTGTTTTATGTTGCCTCAGGAGCTCTGCTTATTATGTATTTCTGGAAAATATAAATGCAAAAGTATGTTAGTTTTGATAAATACATATTTTGAAAATGAAACCTTATCTAAAATGAGGAAGAAGAGAAAGGGGTATAAAATAATTGGTTGATGAAGAAATTGTTAGATCAAATTTGTGGTCGAAATTGTTTCAACAATAGTATATGCAATAATAACAGTTACTTTTTTGTCTAGAGCAATATCCATAATTCCTTCTGCGATTTACAAAAATAGTGAGAACTTCTTTCTTTAAACCAATGACACTTAGCCTATATCTCTCTCAAAATAATTACAGCTTGTCTTTATTAATATTATTTATATACTAATCTTACCCTAGAGAATAAAGGCAAAAACTGTGACTTAGTTATCTGTCCTTTCATTCCACGCCTTATGTGGTGTCTGCTGTAGCCAGTGCTCTTGACTGTGTGTACGTTAGATATAGAGACTCTGTCAGAAGACCGGGCAAAGGCATAAAATAAGTAAATGAGGGCATATCCATAAAAATAAAATTATGGCCGAAAAGAGAGGATGACTTTAAAGGGTAGGCGTAGTCTAAAATAAGAATCACATCCCCTGATTCCAGTCATAACAGAGAAAAATGTGAGC
>NW_007800603.1:0-1212 GCF_000696425.1 Galeopterus variegatus | reverse complement strand
CCTGTGTTTTGCAGACCCCATGGAGGAACACAAGCTGAGGAATCAAAGTTGAGCTCCCGATCAAAAGTTTCCAGGGCAGACACTCTGACCTGCAGCCCTTGACTTGTGATAAAGCTACTTCTTACACGGATAGCTCTGTGGAGCTTACTCCAGAGTGCACAGCATGAGGGATTTTATTTATCAAGGATCAATGGAAACACGATGGCACTTGGCACCCCTGCTTCTATTTGGAGCCCATTGCATTCTGTGCCCCTGGGGGGCCTGCACCTTCCTGAGTGTACAGTCTGCCTCTAGAAACTTGGTAACTGTCTACCTGGGTCCAGCTTCAGAGCCCGCAGGCAAACTCTTTCTGCCTCATCCAGCTTCCACCTGCCTGTGGGCCCAGCTGACTCTGAAATGCTTTTCTGCCCTTTCTGATAGCGCCTTTCCAGACCAGAATCCCCACCTTATCCCTTTGTTTTCCTGGATACACTCATTTGTGACTTTTCCTCTAGGAATGCACTTGTCCAGACCATTGCTTCAGGGGAAGCTCTGGCTCTGCATCCATCTGTTCATTCATTCATTGATTCAACAGATATTTGCCGAGTATATATTATGCACCAGCAACTGTGCTAGGTGCTGGGAATATAGCAGTGAACAAAACAAACACAAGTACATACTCTCTTGGAGTTTACTCTCAAGCTGGTGAGACAGCTAATAAGCGAATAACAGAATAAATAAGCAAATAATATGGTGCGTTAGGACATAAATGCTGTGGGAAAAATAGAGCAGGGTCAGGGGATTTGGAGTTCTGGGAGAAGGGTTGCAGTATACAGTTGGTAACATTTTTTCAACTGCTGCATTAGTGAATACTGAACCTTTACTCCTAGGAGAAATACAGGGCTAGGTTCCTGTGAACCTCTAGTCACAATCTTTTCATCAGCTGATCAGTATGTAACTTTGTTTTATGTGTGTTTCTGTTTAAAGACACCCCATTTACTATACTCACGTGTTGCTGATTTATTAACATTGAATTCACAGCCAACAGTGCTGTAACTCAGGCCTGAATGAAGCTTATCTACCACTTGTGTTTTTTCCGTAAGGTACATCACAGACTTATATTTAGGAACACCAGACAGCACTTCAGCACTTGGCTTGGGGACCACTTTATTTTTTTTTAATTTTTATTTTTTTTTCCTTTTTGTCTTTTTTACTGACCGGTAACGGGATCGC
>NW_007800602.1:0-1212 GCF_000696425.1 Galeopterus variegatus | reverse complement strand
CCACTTCTTCAATTCCTCTGTCTTTCTCCTGCTTTCTTCTGGGTACCATGTCCCTAACAACTTTACTGTAGCTGTAACATGATGGCTGAAAAAACAGCAGTACTGTGACTCTGCTATAGCTAAGGTTAGTATCATGCCTGGACACACAATGGTTCTGTGACCAATATGATGCACTGATTTTGTTTATGAGGGATCACAGATAATGGAACCAGTGTGGGATAGCTCCCTCAGTGAAGGTTTACTATCAGGCAAGGCAGATGACATTGACGAACCATAGTTGACAGATATAAAGCATAAGGGGGAAATTTCCAATGTGGAAGGTGTAGTGATTCAAAAGGATATAAAATAATTGTTTTTAAATATGGAAGCTGTCTTTGCTTGGGGGCTTTGATGCTTGGAAGTGATTCAGCTAATGCAGGAAGGAGTCAGACTGAATGTGATGCTATTTTGCTCATAGATTCTAGTGGTGCATCAGAGAAAAATGAGACTGAAAACCAAAACTATTTTGAACCAGAATGGTAAATTAAATGTACACTTTTTACATCTATATGTCTGTATTATAATTCACAGTTTTCATTGTTTATACAGAAACTATTTCAAAATGTAATTATATTTGTGATTGCCTTTTTTATGTACTACTTGATGGTGTGAGGATATTTACACTGTTATATCACTTGATATTATTCAGTTAGAATGTTCCATAAGAGCAACTTAGCAAACATGAGATAAATTTTAAATACATACGTGAATTGTCCTTTCCTTTTTTGTCCTCTGAAAACACTCATACCCAAACCACAAAACACCACAGAAATGGATAATAGAATCTTCTTCATCATTCTGTATTCATTCTGTCCCTGTTATTGTATGGCTGCCTGTAATAACTCTGCAGAGACTCTCAGCCACAATTTTCAGGTTCATAAGGCAGTTTCAGTTTTTCAGAAGTGGTCAGTGGATCACAGAAAAATTTATCCTTTCATAACATAATGCACATATTCCTGACTCTTTCATAATATAAAACACTTAACCTGTTGCAACAATTCCTGTGACACTGTAGCCCAGTTGTGGGTGGAAAAGGTCCTTGGTGTTAATGCCCTAGAATCTCGCTGTTCACAGTGTGTTCACACAGCAGCAGCAGTGTCCACATCACCCCGAGCTTGTTAAAATGTGGAATCTCAGGCCCTGAGCCTACTGAATCAGAATGTGCATTTTAAC
>NW_007800601.1:0-1212 GCF_000696425.1 Galeopterus variegatus | reverse complement strand
CTCAGCCAGTGAGTGGGAACCGGTCACCACATGGGATCTGAACCCTCAGCGGGAGCGCCGCCGCGCTCGCAAGCGGCACACTCTCCAGTGTGCCACCGGGCCAGCCCTACCTTAGTCTTTTAAAGTCTTCATCCTTTACACCAACCACTGACACTGACAATTGTAACAGTTACACTTATTGCTCTAGTGCTGACTAGAATAGGTGCTAAGCAGGTATCACAGTACCTGAACTATTGTTCCAAGTGTGTTTGAAAGCAACACAAAAACCTATAGATAGAGGCTCTATAAAATTAAGGTTCTTCATAAAATAACAACACTTTTTAGGCCACAAAAGAATAAAAATAATTATTTGCCATTAAAATCACTAAACTTTAAGAGATCACTAAGACTCTGCAGGCCATCAATAACAATTGAGAAGCGGGCTGTTCAGCTCATCTGGGAAAGAGTGGAGCTGGTAACACTAAGGTCAGAGGTTCAGATCCCCTACCTGCCAGCCACACCAAAAACAAACAAACAAACCTGAGAAGTTAAGGTTCTAAATCAAATAGTAATTTTTTCAAAATCAAATAGTAGTTGGATAGCAAGATCTAAAATTTCCATCTCCTAACTCCTAGTCCAATATTTTTTCAGCATGCCAGACTCGTTTTACCAAAATCTTTATTTTTAGTTAAACCATGGAGAAAGTAAATACAGTAATGAATTTGCAAATATGTATAAGAGGAAAGCAAAGAAGTAAGACTACTAAATTCAGTGAGACAAGTATAATGGGAAATAATCCCAAGACTCAGTTTTCTCAATTTCTCAGAATTGATAAATTAAAAGGAAGAGAAAGAATTTTTCAAGACTAACTCTCAAAAAGAATAGATATTTGCAAAATTAATCACAGCTATTCGTCTTTCCTTGAAAAATATAAGACAGCATGGTATTTTCCCTGTCTCTAACTTTTAAAGACCTCTTGTTAAAGAGCTATTAGAGGAAAACAATGTTACATAGATCCCACCATTAAGATAGGCAACCTTATGAAAATGTTAAATTACAGAATAGTCACCGATAACAGCAAAAGCATAGTCAAGGCTTCACTGTAGTTCATGTTTATCTTCTCAAGTAAATGCAAAAGCATTAAGTAGAGGACATTCTAGGGTGGAAGGTCTGAAGTCACTTGCACATCCCCTTTCTCCTGCCCTTCCCCACAGTACAAAATGTCTTTGAAGT
>NW_007800600.1:0-1212 GCF_000696425.1 Galeopterus variegatus | reverse complement strand
TTACAAAGTTTGATCTGTAGATTTTTTTATCATTTTTGAATCCTATGTATTTCAGAATTCCCTTTTAGATGTTCTTTTTAACTAAAAGTTTTTTAGTATATTTTATTGTATTTTCAAAATTATGAGATTTTAAACTACATGTTAATTATTAATTTTTTTCCATTGCATTATGTTCAGACAACATATCTATATCATGTAGATAGTTTGGATTTTATTGAGACTTCTGCTTATTGCCTATCACATGGTCTATATTTTTAAAAACGTCCCACGGGTGCTAAGAAAAAGTATATTCTCTGTTTATTAGGTGAAGTGTTCTGTATAGATATCTAAAGGATTAAGCTTATACTTAACATTTTCAAATACTCACAATTTTACCCATTTATTTTGTTTTCCAGTTTGATCTATCAGTTTCTGAGAGGCATGTGTTAAAATCTTCAATTATTAATTGTTGTCTTATCTTTTTTTCTGTAGTTCTAATAGTTTTTCCTCTTTGTTTATTGAGTCTGCATAGTAGATAGGTATGGATATGTTAGTTATGGTCATATCTACTTGATTTATTCTTCCTTTTATTTTTATATAATAACCTTTATGAACTCCACGTATTGAGATATTGAAATCATCATCTTAGTTCCCTCTTGGTTCTTATTTGCCAGATATGTTTTTCTATCTTTTTATTATTAAACCTTCCTGGGCATTTTGTTTAAAAGTGTCACTTTTGGATCATTTACAGGTGTATCTTATTTTTTATATAACTTTAAATTTTTTAATTTATAATTGGTTAACTTAACCTGTTTGGGTTTATTATAATGCTATCATACTAGGACTTATTTTTGGTATTTTTGGTACCTTACTTTCTTTTGAATTTCTTTTACATTTTTTTCTTCTTTTCTTTTTGGTTGCCAATGGTTAGTTCATGTTTTCTTCTGGTGCTTTATAATATATGCATTGTCCTTTTTTCCTTTAGCTTTAAGCACATATGAACCAGGTTTTTTTAATTAATATGCGATCTTTAATATGTGACCTTTATTATGTGACCTTCAAAGTTGATTAACCTCTTGTAACTTTTATGACTAACTTATATGATAATTACATCTACATTATAGGGTTAGTGTACAGATTAAATTTACCATGTATTCAAAGAGCTAGCACAATGAGACTATTCAGTAAAGTCTTATTCAATTCTGGTTATACACTGGTGGCACTGCATATAGA
>NW_007800599.1:0-1212 GCF_000696425.1 Galeopterus variegatus | reverse complement strand
GTGTATGTATGTGTTGAGGCTGGTAAACCTGGCACCTCCCACCTGCAGCCTCAGACCCACACGGAGTCCCTAGTTTGATCAATCATGGTATCCCATCCTTTTGTCCATAATAAAGTTTCAGGAATGGGCATGTGGCCCAAGCTGAGCTAATCAGACTTCTTCCCTAAGAATTTATATATGGATGCTATGAGAGAGAATTTCTTGGCACATTGTTTGAATATTTTATGCCTGAGTATGTCTATTGCCTGTGAGATGACCAGGTCTGAGGCTGATGAAGGGCATGGCAGATACTCAGAGGAATGGGCCCAAGGGAAACTGAGGTGAGGCTGATTTGGCCAAGAGCCACTAAAAAGCAATGACAAAGCAGAGAGAGAACAGACTGCGAGTTAGGTCTGGCTAACAGACTGCAGCCTCAAAACCCAGCAGGACAAGCAACCTTCAGTTAGACAAGAGACATTGTCTCAGGGTGCCAGTAGGGTACTCCAGAAAGCAGATGCTAAGATGGATTTAGGAGTGCAAAATGTTTATAGGGGAGTACCACCTCTGAGTGAAAAAGGGAGGAAGCAGAATCGGGCAAGGGAAGCCATGAGGCTGAGATACAGAGATAAAAGTCACTGCAGTGAAATGGAAAAGCAAAGCTCTTCTGTAAGAGTAGCTCTGCCTTGGGCAGAAATGGCCAGGCCTCCAGGCCTCCATACCACCCTGCCCAGGCATTGGCATACAGCCACCACAAAGAAGAGCATGACCAGGTCATCACGCCCTTGCTCAGACATTGGCCAGGACCACCTAAGAAGAGCATGACCGCAGCTTGGAAGCTGAGGCAGACCCTGAAGGAGCTAACAGCTGGAACCTCTTGGATAACCCCTTGCAGCTGGACAGAGAATTGTTTCTTGAGGGAGAATCTGTGAGATGCACCTCCATGTCTGCCACACCCAGAGACCAGAGAGAGATGAGGACATTGCCTCAGAGAACCCCAAGTCTTTCCTGGGGTCCTTGGGACACATAAACCTTCCCCCTACCCCTTACCCTAAAAACAAGACACCATTTTAAGGAGAAAAGCAGAGGAGATGAGGGATTAAAAGACCTAGTATTTTTAACAAATGGAAAGTTATTTCCTAAAGAGACTGTTTATGTTATTGTATTGGACATTGGATTAATTCATTTTCCTGCTAATCCACTGATGATGGCTCAGGATACAGACTGGATTAGTTT
>NW_007800598.1:0-1212 GCF_000696425.1 Galeopterus variegatus | reverse complement strand
TTGGGTAATTCAGAAGGTCAAGGGTATCAAGGAAGCCCTATTCTTCACCTTTGCATTCTTCCGCAGTCAGTTGGGAGCTGGCCCAGCTTGCCTGGTGCCTGGTGGCTGCCCAACTCACAGGCATTATGCCCACACGCCCAGAATACGGTGGAAGAAAAGGGATGCTTCCTCCCTTGCCTTTATTTCAGAGCCAGAAAAACTTTCCCAGAAGCCTCCCAGTAGCCCACCCTCGTGTTTTATTGGCTGAGACGGGGGTTCACAGGCTCACCCCAAGCCAATCACTGGCTGGGGCAGCAGGCCCACCAGGGTTGCTAGGCCAACCAGGATTTGCCTCCTGAGACAGGTGGTGGAGGGTAGACCACTGCACAAAATCAGGTTCCTGCCAGGCACACAAAGGGGGCCTACTTGGTAGGCCACTGGGGGGTGAAGGGGATCTTTTTCTTTTTACGAGAAACGGTTCTGTGTTATTTGGAAAATTTTACACGATTATATCCATGTGTTTTTAAAAAACTAAATCTAATATGAAAATATTTTAATGCATAGAAAAGAGACTAAAAGGAAATACACCTTGAAACTACGGGTCATCTTCCTCTTCTTCACTTTTCTCTTTTCCAAGAACTATGTGATATACTTTTATGAACAGCACAATAATAATTTTCAAAATGTTCTCCAGCTCTTAATATTTTACCATCAAGAGGCATAACTATCCTTCCTGAAATTGTGCGGTGTCATTTTTGGTTCGGAAGAGGCTGGAAGAATTGTGCTGCTCAGCTCATCAGGGGCTGCCTTTGATGGGCCCGTGTGTTCTGGAAGCCTGGGTGGTTTTCAGTGACCCGGGCATATTATCTCCATCGAAGCAGCGAAGTCCACAGCGTGGGGGCCCTGGGCCCCACCTCAGGTCCACCACCGCTCCGGTCTCCAGCACGGGCACTCAGACGCTGGACGCCCTCCTGCGCTTCCCTGCCCCAGGCTGGCCTTGGCTCCAGTCCCTCCTCCACTCTTCCTTCCCCCAGACATCAAACTGCCACCGCCATTCTGTTAGGACTTGGTTTTCAAGGTTTACTTCCATGGCACGGAAAGGGAGTGGTGGCAGAGAAATCACCTTTGCAAATAATAAATAGAACTCCAAAATGTAAAAAAAGAGGAGCAGAGTGACTTTGGTTGAAGTATTTTCAAGTATTTTCTCCACGCAGATCACCCCTCCTGAGATCA
>NW_007800597.1:0-1212 GCF_000696425.1 Galeopterus variegatus | reverse complement strand
GTAGGTAATCTTTTTTCCCCCCTCTTTTGAAGCTTCTTAGCTTTTTCTTATATTATTTTATCAGGGTGCGTCTGAGTCTTTCTTGGTCATATCGTTTGGCTCTTGGTTAACTCTTTTAATTCCATAAATTGTTTTCTTCAACTGAGGAAAAATTTCAATTTCTTTGGTTATTTTTCTTTTCTCTATTTTATTTCCTCTGAAATGTCTACTGGCTGTATATTGTACCTTCTACTTATGTATTGATCATCACTTTTCTCTCATGTTTTCCATCTTTTGTGTTTTGATAAGTTTCCCTGACTGTGTTTTCTACATCACTATTTGGTTTTTAATACCAGCCGTTATATTATTTTGTCCTTACATTGCATTTTTCACTTTTGGCAATCATATTTTTAATCTCCTAGGATTTTTCTGTTATTCTCTGATTTTTTTTTTTTTCAGGGCTGCTTGTTCTTCATGTTGGATATAATTTATACCTGAACCTTTCCAAGGACATTAAATGGAATTGATTAAAAGCGTTTTTGTCTTGCATTAACTTTTTCCTTCTGTAGTCAATTGTTTTTTCGTACTGCAGATTTTCCTCGAGTATGTGGTAATTCTTGGATGGCCATTCATTCTTAGGAATAAAGGAGATGTTGATCAGTATAGGCAGCTGTGCTGGTTTCCTGTTGAAGTTGTTTATGTTTATCCAAAATCTCCTCTAAATGGGAGAACACTAATGGTGTATTGTGTGATTTAGCAGATTTTGTGGAGAGGGAAGTTTCCCTTCTCAGGATGTGTGGCTGGGGAGCCAGCAGGCTCAAGATATTTATCATTAGCAAAGTAAAAAGAACTTCGCTATGGGGTAGGACATTTTAGTCTATTTTATGATTGAATGGAGTTGCTTTTTTCTTTTACCTCCAGGTGTGTTGGGTGGGTCCATGGACATTTCAGGATCTGCTCCTCCTGATTTCCAGCCCTTACCCCCACCCTAAGGCTCCTTCCAGGAAAACTTTTCTTTACTGTGTTTAGAGCACACTTAGTTCATGTTGCCGATGGGATTGGGGTGGAAGGAGCCAGGTGGGAACTCTTTCCTCCAACTCTTCTCCAGGCCAGCAGGTTTATTTGTTAGGTCTTTGCTTTCATGTTGCTTGTTTAGAAGTTTTCCCCAACTGCTGTCTTATTTTTTCTCATAGCACCTGTTCCTTTTCCTCATACCTCTCATTATAGTTTAAA
>NW_007800596.1:0-1212 GCF_000696425.1 Galeopterus variegatus | reverse complement strand
GGTTTCATTTGGAGTTTTTCTCGTTTTCTATGTTTCTCCTCAATGTGTTCACATTTTCTCTACTTCCTTGAATATACACATTCGTAATATCTGTTGTAACCTCCTTCTTTACGAATTCTATCTCCTGTGTCGTCTGCGCCTCTATCCCTGTTGACTGGACTTCCTCCTTGTTACGGGTCCTATTTTCCTGCTTCCTGGAACAAGGCCCGCAATCTCTGAAGACAAACATCTCCCCTTATTCTTTACAGAGTAGCAATATTTTTGTGTTGCTGTCATTTTTCTCGAGCTTTGCTCTGGGATGCAGGTAGTTACGTGGAAACAACTTGATCCTTTTGAGGCTTGTGTTTAACTTTTTCTGGGCAGCACCAGCGGCTTTCATTCCGTGGCTAAATCTTTCTCACTACTGAGATAAGCCCCTTCTGTATACGCTCCACCCAACGGCTCATGCACGACAAGGTGTTTCCTCTCCAGCAGAAACACAGGTGGTCCCCAGACCTGAGTGAGTCTGTGGGTGTTTCCACCTACTTCCTTCCGGCAGTGCTTTCCTGGACTCCTCTTCCTCCCTTGCAGCTCATTAGAACCCAGCTGAACACTCCAGGGGAACCCTCTGCCTGTCTCCAAATGTGACCCGTGCAGCCTCAAAGGCTGCTGCGATAAGAGAGGAAGTGAGCGCTCAGGAGCTCACACCTAAGCAGCAGGTGGGGCAGATCCTGGAGCCAGATCCCGCCCAGCATCCTTAGGTCACGGGAAGAGGCTGAGCAGGGCCTTCCAAATTCCCCTTCCACGTCTTCAGAGCGTACAGGGACTCTCTCCCCTGCCACTCAGCAGTGTGCCGGGACTAGGTGTGAGGAAGGCCTCTGACAGACAGTCCCATTATTAGTTGCTATCCTCATCACAATATCACTAAAAAAAACTGGATATGTACAAATTTTGATTTACCTAAAAAAGTAACATACTTGCACGAATTATTTATAACAGCAATTAATCAGAATGGTAGGAGAAATTGGACATTTTATTAATCAAACCCCAGTGCAGAGTTTATATTTTTTTCGACCCCCACCCCAGTTTATATTTTTAATGTGTAACTTTGCCTTATATGTCATCTCGAAAAGCACTTACCTCTCAAAAGTATATGTCTTATTAATCAAAGGGCGACCAGGACGATTGCATTTCACCAGGACTGTCTCCTAATAGAAGAGAGTAAAACAGAAT
>NW_007800595.1:0-1212 GCF_000696425.1 Galeopterus variegatus | reverse complement strand
AAGAACTAATCCACTTTTAACATTTTGTTTGTGTTTTTTCTCTTTTTCTACTTAAAAAAAATCAAATATTCATCCAGATTTACAATTTATTGATATTTTGCCACTTTAGGTCTTTCTCTATGTACAAGCACCTTTTTCTACTTAAAAAAAATCAAATATTCATCCAGATTTACAATTTATTGATATTTTGCCACTTTAGGTCTTTCTCTATGTACATGCACTTTTTTTTTTTTTTTTGCTGAATAATTGTAAAATTGCAGATATTATGACACTTCATGGTTAAATATTAGGAGACAGACAGCATCTATCTCCTAATAACAAAGTTCTGCTATATTATCATAGTTCAGAGTTAAGTGTCTTTGATGCAAAAAAACATAAAAAAAGATGCTAATTAGCTATGACACACTGAATAAAAAATAATACGTGATAACTGATTAAGGCAAAGATTATCAATAGGTGTTAATACTCTTGAGTAAAAATTTGTTGGGAATTCAGGACTTTACATGGTCTCAAAGTATCACACTATATTACCAACTGATAAAATTTGGTATTACCAATAACGTGAGAAACCCTTCCTTTCATGAGGCAATGAAAACTATACAATGTCATGCATGTAGCATTCTTACTCAAAATGTTTAACCTGAGTCTTAGAATGAGAAAACAATCAGAGAAATTTCAATTTTAGAACTTTCTATAAAAAATGGCCTTGATCTTTCAAAAATGTCAATGTTAGGACATACAAAATTCAGTGGAGGATTGTACTAGATTAAGAGACTAAAGAGACATAAAAACTAAACACAATGTAGCATTCTTAATTGGATCATAGTTCATTCAATAGCAATAAAGAATAGACTCAAAGGACATTTTATGAGACAATTGAAAAATTTTATTTGGGACATTTTAATCTCTAGAAAAAATAATGTTCTAATGTCCATTTCTTTAAATATTTTTAGCACCAACATACACAAAACAAAAAGCAGGATTAGCATTATAAGTTATTGATAAAAATATTTAATTCAAGGCAAAAATTTTTAAAAGAGACAAATATATAGGTTGCAATCTACGATAGAGACGTAATTGCTGTGACTGTTCTTGAATCAAGTAAAATAGAATAACACACTCAAAGAAGAAAATGAAGGGGAAATGGAGAGGACAAAATGATTTTAATTCATATCTTTAGCCATTGACAAATCATTAAAATATGATTATGAA
>NW_007800594.1:0-1212 GCF_000696425.1 Galeopterus variegatus | reverse complement strand
GTTTATCATTCATTCATTCCTGTGTTCATTCAGTCAGCAGCTATTTATTAAGTGTCCACTGGGTTTAAGGCACTGTGGTTGGCACTGGAAATCAAAGTGAGTAAATAAGACACCTCTTGTTCTTAAGGAGTTTACAGTCATAGTAGTAATTATAGCTACCAATTATTTGATACCGATCATGTGCCAGGCACTGTGCTACATGGTTCACAGACGTTGCTACCTGGTCCAATCCTTACATCTTTATTGCATGGCAAATATTGTTGATCCCATTTTTAAGATTAGGAAATTGAGGTCCAGAGAAGCTAACCAACTTGCTTAAAGTCATACAGCTACTAAGTGATAGAGACAGAAATTGAGGCTAGCTCTGGTAGACATTCAAACCCATGTTCTTTTTTAGTATACCATAAAGCCTTAGAATAATTCAAATTTAGTTGTAATAGAGATTACAGAAATCCTAAGAAATAGTTTACAAGTGACAATATTTGGCCTTTTGGTAGCAAAGAAGAACGGCTAGTTCTGAATCTAATTGTTCTTTTTATCACAAAAAATCTGTTTGATAACATGATAAAATGCCCATTATAAGTTCACATACTAAAATCATGAAAGCGTATTTTCTCTTACTAATTTGCATGAGTTATTTTTTTTTTTAAAGATAGTGAATTCTAGTTGGAATTTCAAAATTTCAAGTGGGGTATAATTTGAGATAGGATGATTAAGTCAGTGCGACTTCAGTGCTTCAGTTAAATGTATCACAAAATAAATGTATCATGATTCCAAAGTCATGTTTGAATCTAAACTTTTCTGGGTTTAGTTTAGTGCATCATTAGATTTCCACCTGTCTTCTCCTCTCCTGTATGAGCATGCATCCACAGCTCCCGGTGGCGTGCTCTTGGAAGCTAACGCCAGGTTCCTTACACACTGAGCTAAACATTAAGGGTGTTTGCTCTCAGGGAGTTCTGCTGTCTTTAAAAACAACTGAGAATTGGAGAAATTATTCAATCACTAGAGGTTTTAAATCCTTCTTTGATTGGGTCTGCTAGATGCTGCTAATTTTTAAATTTGTTTAATCTTTTAGAAGATTTCTGCTTTTGAATTTTACTTGAAGCTGCATTTTTCAAGTGAGCCATAAAATTGTAAATTTTACCAATCAGCAAGAAAAATCACAGAGGTTATTAATGTTAGGTTGAGTAATCATTTCTGTGAATTCAGTTA
>NW_007800593.1:0-1212 GCF_000696425.1 Galeopterus variegatus | reverse complement strand
AAAGATACAGAGTTCTGGGGCAGGAAGTTTGAAGTAGTCAGGAAAGACCTCATTGACTGTGATAGAAAAGACTGGAAGAATGTGAGGGAGCAAACCAAACCACTCAGATATCTGGGGAAGGAGCATGCCAGGCAGAAGGAAGAGCAAATGGAAATGTCCCAAAGGCCTGTACTATGGAGAAATTTTGCTGAAATTGTTTTTTCTTAGCATTAAGGGGAGAGTGTGATGATGCACATCGAGGGCATAAGTCATAGCCTTTTGTTCATGTGTGCCGGATGGATGAGGAGCAACACTGGGAACAGTTCTTACTAATGAGAATTTGATCTATAGGTATCATTTGAACTTCTGTTTCATGGCTTAAGTGTTAATAGTTTTTACCTCATATTCTTATCTGTAACTTTTAAAATAGTCATGTTGTTATCTATTGTGAGTTATAGTTTCAAGTCACCCTCCCTCCCAAAGTGTATTTGTTCTTTCTTACATTCTGTGTGCACATATGAATACGTATAAATATTTATACTATTCAGACAGATTACTAAAATATGTAAATTTGAATTGTCTTTCATTAAATGGGACATTTCTTCATAACAAAGACTTTTTATTCCACCAAATAACTATCTCTTTAATTACCCCTAAGTTGGCGATTAACACTTTGAGAGTTATAAAAGATACAGGTCATGTTACAGCCTTATTCTCAAAGACCTTACAGTCTTGATGGAGAAATAAGATTTACATAAGTGGCAATTCAGAAAACAGTATGATGTAATATAACCAAGCCCAGAAATCAGGAGCCTGTGGTTTTAAATTCTAGTTTTGTTTTTGTGACTAAATATCAGTATGACCTTAAACAGATCAAGCTCTCTAGGTTTCATTTCCTTCAATTTCAAGATGAGGTCATTGTATTGAATAATATTTAACATTACTTCTAATTCAAAAACACCATAAATTAAACTTGCTGTGTTTCCTAGTCTTTTTTATGGCACACAAAACTGAAGCATCTATACAGCACAGCAGGGTAAACTAATGAGTTGTTCACAGGTGAGACAGTTGATCTAGTCACCGTAGGCCCTGCCAGACCATCTGGAGGGTTGAGGTGATCGATGTGTACAGCAGACTTATAATCCATACTCAGCAGTTTAAAAACTTTGATAGAGGGGCCGGCCCGGTGGCGCACTGCTACAGTGCGCCGCTTGGGAAGTGCAGCGGCGCTCC
>NW_007800592.1:0-1212 GCF_000696425.1 Galeopterus variegatus | reverse complement strand
CATGCTGCAGCCGCCAGATGCTGGAAAAGGTATGGAGATGGATTCTCTCCTAGAGCCTTTGGAAAGGAATGCAGCCCTGTAGATTCCTTGACTTTCACCCAGTGAGACCCATTTTGGACTTCTCTAGAACTATAGAATAATACATCTGTGCAGTTTTAAGCCATTAAGTTTGTGGTCATTTATTACAGCAGCAGAAGGAAACTAATACACATACTTGAACGCACTCGTACTGTCTGTCATTCAGTCCTAAGGGAGGTGCGCTGCAGAGTAACTCTGGAGAATTTTCTTTCAGTAATTTGTGGGATTCTATGAAGTGTCAGCTCCAGGATGCTTTAAAATGTCACCTTTGATTCTTTGGCTAGACAGTGTATTTCATTTTAGAGCATAAAATACATATGGGGCTTGGGACTGCCTATGGTCCTCTCCCTTCCATTGGAATAGCAGCCAGCTGGCCCCAATATCAGTAGAGTCAGTGGCCACAGAAGAAATGGAGACACAGAGGGCCACTCGTCGCAAGCACACTATTACATGGTGGAGCCACCAGGATTTGAACCTAGACCACTGAACCCCAGAGTCAGTGTGCTTAATTAACCTCCATGCACAGACCATCCCAGCCCAATGAGCTGAGTTCCTGCTCCATTGTTTAGGAAGAGTCTCAACAGTCTGAGTCTGGATTCCTAAGGACACTCTCCCAGACGGGCCATTGGTCTACCTGCGGAAGTTTACTTGCTGCAAGGAGGAGAACGTGCACCACCTTCATGGGAAGCCACTGGCCTCACTCTGTTAGGGGTGCCAAGCTTGAGCAGAAGCTACTGCTGTCACTGCTGCTGTGACAAATGACCGCTCTATCCTATGGAGGCTCCCACCTCAGTGGCCTCTGCATCTGCAGATGTGACAAAAGCCACCTGAGTTAGGGGCTTGGGAGCAGTCGGTGGGGGTTGAGTATGAGGTGATTAAAAGCACTTTGTGTTTCTCTTTCTCGTGTAAGACAAAAGTTGGCATGAACTGTTCTTAAAAGTTTGGTTCAGTGGCAGAGTGCAGGGTTGATGGAGGAAGGAGAGAGTGAAATGAAACGGGATGGGACCCACTAAAGCAGTGGGTCTGGAAAGGGAAAAGGGGGAATGGTCACAGGTGACATCAGAGCAGGCCATCATGGACTTGGAGACCAACTGGCTATGGGGAATGAGGGACAGGAAAGGAGCCCAGACAACA
>NW_007800591.1:0-1212 GCF_000696425.1 Galeopterus variegatus | reverse complement strand
AAAGAGAAATACCACATGTTCTCACTTATTTGTGGAAGCTAAAAATAAATATATAAATTCACACACACACACACAAAATCCGGGGGAGAGGGGGAAGAAGACTTAACAACTACAACTCCTTGAAGTTGTTACACCAAGCAAACAGAAAGGACACTGTTCGGTGGGAGGAGCGAGAGGGAGGAGGGAGGGGGGTTTCGGTAATGGGCCACAATAATCAACCTCATTGTATATCGACAAAATAAAATTAAAAAAAAAAAAAGAAGAAGTCATTTGTGGCTAAATAGGCTAGTCAAAGAAAGGCTGAGAAGAGCAAGAAGTTTACTCAGATATTCATAGGATGATAGAGTGCTCGATTTAATATACATAGAATGCACGTACAAGTATATACATGTATATGTATTATATATGCAAAAAACAGTCCACACACACAAAGTAGCTATTTATTGTTTATTTAATCTCTAAAGAAAAGGGCTTTCTGTATCTGGGAATTGTGGGAAGAATATGAGAATGGGGCTTGCTCGGATTTCTAGTCCAGGCCCTTCTATTAACTACTATGAGCAACTTCAGCAAACCTCTTTGTTACAAAGCTGCTTCCTTGTCTTATGCCTTAGCACCACAATTCTCTATTTCTAAATAGCCAAAACTTAAAAAAATAATAACTATTTTATCTTTTTATAATATAACAAAATGTACTCTAAAAATAGAAGATGCCTATTATAAAATAATTGTTATATATTATTGTCTTAATCATGACTCTTTAGCGTGAAGAAAACAAATAAAACTACCAATTTCATACTAATTGAATGATTTTTCCACAGGAATTGAGCTGTACATATTAAAGTTTTTCAGGATAAAGAAGTCATTCTATTTCAAGCAGAATGAGTTCTCATATGTATAATTAGATGCTTACACAATAGATGGAATGTCTCAAGCAATGAAGGTAAAGGAAGTCACTCCTAGAAATGAGTGATTTATAGGAACTTCCCCGGGAGCTGCTACAAATGGAATCTCAGGAATAAGAGGGAAGCTATAATTGCAGATCTCAGTTGCCTGCACACTGTGTAAGTGATTCCCAGGAGTTCATCCAGAAGTAACTATAATCTTCTGTCACCTGCCTATACACCTGCTCCCAACCGCCACAGAGAATGAACTCCAAGCCTCTCCCTTTCCAAGCAGAGGAGTCTGTAGAAAGGATTAGTGGGGATGCAAACT
>NW_007800590.1:0-1212 GCF_000696425.1 Galeopterus variegatus | reverse complement strand
ATCCCTTATCCACAATGCTTGGGACCAGAAGTGTTTTGAATTTCAGATATTTTCAGATTTTTGGAATATTTGCAGAATACATACCAGTTAAGCATCCCTAATCTGAAAATCTGAAATCCAAAATGCCCTAATGAGCATTTCTTTTGAGCATCATGTTGGTACTTTTATTAGTCCATTTCTGTTGCTTACAACAAGATACTTGTAACTGGGTAAATTATGAAGAAAATAAATTTATTTCTTACAGCTCTGGAGGCTGGGAAGTCCATGGTTCAGGGAGTGCATCTGGCGAGGTCCTTCTTCTTGGTGGTGACTCTCCACAGCAACATAGGGTGGCAAATGGTAAGAGAAGTAGGCGGGGCAAGAGAACTAACCTTCTCATTTGCTGTCCTTTTAAAGCCAACAGAGCCATACCCATGACAACCCATTACTCCATGATGGATCAATCCATTCACAAGGGCACAGTCCTCAGGATCCAATCAACTTTTAAAGGCCACATCTTCCACCACTACATTGATGGTTAAGTTCCAGCATGAGCTTGGGAGGACAAAAAACCACAGTAGTGCTCAAAGAGTTTCATATTTTGGAGCATTTCAGATTTTGAAATTTCGATTAGGGATATTCAACCTATGTCTCATTATGGTTTTGTGCCTATTTATTCTTGCACTTATTCACTCCTTTAAGAAAAAATGAATGAACTGATAAATAGCATAATGACATATTTGTGATAAGTGCTAGGAAAGAAATAACAAGGGTACTATAATAGAGAATAATATGGTTTATAAGGAAGCTAGGAAGGTGGTATTTAAGGTGAGGTCTGAAGGATGAATGGAACCAGCCCTGGAAGTGCCAAGGAGGAATTTTCCAATCAAAAAAGATTAAGCACAGAGGTCTTGAGGTGAGAAAGAGCTTGGCTAATTCTAAGAACTAAAAAAATCCAGAATGATTGATTGCAAGTGGACAGTGGCATGAGATGGGGCTGGGAATGTTGGCGGGAGATGGTAAGGGATTTGGATTTTATCCTACAGTGGAATGCCACTGAAAGGTTCTACACTGAGGAAGGCATGATGGTGTTCGTATTTAAAAAGGTCACTTTAGCTATTTTAAAACCAGTTAAAAAGCAATTTTACTTGTCCAGGTGAGGAAATACTAACTTTTTAAAAAATTTTTATTTTGTCGATATACAATGTGGTTGATTATTGTGGCCCATTACCG
>NW_007800589.1:0-1212 GCF_000696425.1 Galeopterus variegatus | reverse complement strand
ATGCCTCCTGCTTTACTCTTTTTGCTCAAGATTGCTTTGGCTATTTGAGGTATTTTGTTGTCCCATATGAGTGTTAGGATTACTTCTATTTCTGTGAAGAATGTCATTGGTATTTTGATAAGTATTGCATTGAATCTGTAGATTGCTTTGGATAGTATGGACATTTTCACATTAATTCTACCAATTCATGAGCAGTGGATGTCTTTCCATTTTGTGTGTGTGTTCTCTTTACTTTCTTTCATCAGCGTTTTGTAGTTTTCATTGTAGAGTTCTTTCACCTCCTTAGATTTATTCCTAGGTATTTTATTTTTTGGTAACTATTGTAAATGGTGTAACTTTCTTGATTTCTTTTCCTTCTAGTTTGTTTTTGGTGTACAGAAATGTTACTGACATTTGTATATTGATTTCTATCCTGCAACATTACTGAATTTGTTTACCAGTTCTAAAAGATTTTTGGTGGAATCTTCAGGTTTTTCTCTACATAGAATCATATGTCTGCAAATGGGGACACTTTGACTTCATGTTTTCCAATTTGGATGCCCTTTATTCCTTTCTCTTGCCTAATTGCTCTGACTAGAACTTTCAGTACTAGGTTAAATAGGATTGTTGAGAATGAACATCTTTGTCTTGTTCCTGTTCTTAGAGAAAAAGCTTTCAACTTTTCCTCATTCAGGATAAAGTCATATATGGCTTTTTTCAGGTTTGTCATATATGGCTTTTATTGTGTTGAGATACTTTCCTTCCATACTTAATTTGTTGAGAGTTTTTAACATAAGGGGATGTTGAATTTTATCAAATGCTTTTTCTGCATCTATCGAGATGATCATCTGGTTTTTGATTTTCAATTTTTGATGTGGTGTATCACATTTATTGATTTGTATATGTTGAACCATCCTTGCATCCCTGGGATGAATCCCAGTTAATCATGATGAATGATCTTTTTAATGTGCTGTTATATTCTGTTTGCTGGTACTGTGTTGAGAATGTTTGCATCTACGTTTATCAAGGATATTGGCCTGTAGTTTTTTTTTGTTGTGTGTTTGTTGGGTGTGGGTATCAGGGTGATGTTGACTTCATAGAATGAGTTTTGGAGAGTATCCTATGCTTTGATTTTTTGGAATATTTTGAGAAGAATTGGTATTAAATCTTCTTTAAAAGTTTGGTAGAATTCAGCAGTAAATCCAACCAGTCCTGGGCTTTCTTCTTTGGGAA
>NW_007800588.1:0-1212 GCF_000696425.1 Galeopterus variegatus | reverse complement strand
TTACTCTCCTTCCCTGGACTTTACTTGTGACCCTCGTAGGGTCAATGCCGTTGAGTTGTTGACAGTCCACCTGCACAGCAGTAGTGGTTGCTGTGTCTGCTGCTGTAATAGTAGACGTCCCTTGTGATGGCAGTGGTTGTCGTCATGACTCTTGTGGGCTGCCTAAGTGGCAGCAGTGGCTCCAGTGGTGGCAGGCTGCATGATGGTGGTGCCTGCATTGCAGTATTGGTGCTAGCGACTGTAGAAATGGTGGTTGCGGCAGTTGCCCAATTGACTGTGGTATCCACAGCAGTGGCCTGAGCAGCTATAGTGTCTGCAGTGCAGTGGGGTTACCTGTTGGTGGCTCTAAGGGCATCCTTCATAGATGTGGTACCTGTGCAGTAGGCAATGGCTCTGGTGACTGTGGCAGTGGTGGCAGAGTGCCCCTTTTCAATCTTCTTCTGTGGGAGGAATGCTTCATGGGCACCTCTACTCTGCCATCTTCCTGAAAGGCTCTCTCAACCTGGTTTTCTTTCTTTTCTTTTTTTTTTTGTTTGTTTGTTTTGTTTTTGTGACCGGTAGGGGGATCGCAATCCTTGGCTTTGTGTCTTCCGCACCACGCTCAGCCAGTGAGCGCACAGGCTATCACCCATCACTATATAGGATCTGAACCCACGGCCTCGGCGCTCTCAGCGCCGCTGCTCTCCCAGCGCCGCACTCTCCCGAGTGAACCATGGCTGGGACTCAAGCTGGTTTTCTAGAGGAAGTAACATGTATTTAAAAACTGAGCACTGGCAGACCCCGTGGATAACTTGGGAGAGTGTGGCGCTCCCACCGAGGGTCCGGATCCTATATAGTGATCGGTGACTGCTGGTGCGCTCACTGGCTGAGCGCGTTGCTGGCGACACCAAGCCAAGGGTTATCATCCCCTTATTGGTCACAAAAACAAAAAACAAACAAACAAAAAAAAACACTGAGCACTCAGGCCAACCCCGTGGCTCATTTGGGAAAGTGCGGCGCTAGTAACGGCCGAAGCTACAGGTTTGGATCCTAAATAGGGATGGCCGGTGTGCTCACTTTCTGAGTGCAGTGTGGGCGACACCAAGCCAAGGGCTGCGATCAAAAAAAAAAAATTTTTTTTTCACTGAGAATCACTTTTCCAAAAAAAAAGGAAATATATTTATTTCATTGGATTTCACTTACAGGTATTCTAGCTTTCTAGAAAGCAAGGGG
>NW_007800587.1:0-1212 GCF_000696425.1 Galeopterus variegatus | reverse complement strand
AGCACTTTTTAGGTTCCTAAATTATTTAGTTAGTTTGTGTTTTTAATGATTTTGTTTACCAGAAAATCCTGTAATGCAAATAAACATATTATTAATTTGTTTTCGATATAACATGTGACAGAAATATTATAAACTTGCCTTTTCTTTTGAGTATTCAATTTTAACTTGAGGCTTTTTTATCCTGACAATAATGTTAGTATTATAATTTAGAATTTAAATTTTTCAAATAAGATCAGTATTTGCATTATAATTTCTTTATTATATTAATGCATCACCAGCTTATAATGTTGGAATGCTGACTATTCAATGACTTTGATGAAACATTTTGGCAAACGAATTAAATTTTATGTACAAAAAATAACTATTCTCAAACATTAAATAAATAAATAAGTGTGTGCTTTTTTTGGAGGATATGTGTTTCTACATTTCTATTACTTCTTATTTTGTTGTGTTTATTCTTTTCATATATTTCTAATAGTTACACTTATAATTCCTTCACCCATGAATATATGTTATACTGGCATGTTATTGAATAGTATTCCTGTGATTAGATCAATTAATTATGTAAAGATTTGATAATGACTTTCTATTAGTTAATTTAAAGGCTATACATTAAAAAATGAGTATGACTATATTTTAATATGGTCATCTATTTGCTTATTATTTATAAAGATGATCATAATGCAAAATTCAATGCATTCCAAGCCTGTTCTCTTTCATAAGCTTTTCATTACTGTGTTAATTTGTGTTTGGTAAAATATATGATTAAAATATTTTATATAAATACTTAGAGAAGTTAAAGAAAAAGATCCTTGAAAATAAAAAATAAATTTAATAGTCCAAATATTGGCTCATTACCTATATGGAAATATTATTTGGTTTTCTAAGTACTGCATTATAATTCTTAAATATATCTAGATTTAATTTTTGCCTAACACCGTACTAGACTAAATAATGCCCCCGCATATGTCTATGTCCTAATCCCCAGAACCTTAGATATCTTATATGACAAAAAAGACATTGCAGATGAGATTGAGTTAAGGATGTGGACATGGGGAGATTACCCTACGTGATCTAGGTGTTCCAGATGAAATAAAGAGTCCTTGTAAAAGAGGAGCCATTGTGGAGACCGAAGCAGAGAAAGATTTGATTATGCTGTGCCACTGGCTTTTAAGATGAGAAAAAGGCCATGAACCAAGGAATGTAAGAAAT
>NW_007800586.1:0-1212 GCF_000696425.1 Galeopterus variegatus | reverse complement strand
CGCTCAGCCAGTGAGCGGGAACCGGTCTGTATGTGGGATCCGAACCCTGGGCGGGAGCGCCTCCACACTCCCAAGCGGCGCACTGTAGCAGTGCGCCACCGGGCCGGCCAAAAAAAATATTCTGCTTACAGTAAGCTCTTATACACTACCTCTCTGCCCCCAGAGAAAACAAGAACCGCCCTGCCTCCACACTTATCTTTTCCTGTTTGTTTGACTTATTTGCCGGTTCCTGTCAGTCTTCTAAAGGCAGAGGTGCCTGCAGCTCCAATCATTTGCCTCCCTGTCCCATCGGGCACATTCCCTTTTGGCAGCTGTGCTGGTTTGAGGCTGTGTGGCTACTGTCACTGCTGCCAGAGGGAGTAGCTCCAGACAAGGCCAAAAGGGCAGAGCTACATCCATGCCCCTGGCTGCCCAGCAGACCCTTCTTGCCGCATGGGCCACCTCGTAGTCTAGGATGCTTCCTACCACTCACCTGGAGGGCAGCCAAGGGGCAAGGTTCTCAACGCTCTGCCAACCTTTCACGTTCCAGCAGGGCTGCTGTGCAGCATGCATGCCGCATGAACCACCACGACTGTTCCCAGCAGCCCAGCACATTACACTACTCTACCTCTTAAGGTGCTGATAATACCAAAGTCCAGGGTTTGATCTCTGTACCAGCTAGCTGCCAAAAAAATTTAATAGCTGAAAGAATTGCCTATTTTCAGGGGTCAACGCTCTATGCACAGTATTGGTTTGAAACGGATTTGCAGGGGGAAAGGCAGCAAAACAAAAAAAAAAGGATTTAAGCGAGAAAGTGGAAATAAGGCGACTTCCTAATAATCCTGCCTGTGGTGTTGCGTGTACTTTAAAGTGGAGAAGGACAACTGGGCAGACCTAAAGGGGCGTCAGCTGTCAGCTGTCATCCTGAACAACTAAACTGATTAGCTTGAAATATTGGCAGTAGCTGGTTACTTCTCCCTTGAGAAATAACTTCCTTTCAACTGTTCCTTGGTTTATGTTGTTTTTAAGAAAAGGCCCCCCACCCCACCCCACCCTCCTGCACTTCACCTTGACGTGGTGTAGAGGTGGCACAGAGGACCAGCCGAGGCTGGCTTCTCAGAGGAAGGGCACTAACTGGAATGGCTACTTTGCTTTCCTTAGTTGCCTTCTGCTTTTATTTTTTTATTTTTTTAAAGATGACCGGTAAGGGGATCTTAACCCTTGACTTGGTGT
>NW_007800585.1:0-1212 GCF_000696425.1 Galeopterus variegatus | reverse complement strand
TTAGGTTGTTATTGACATGTATTGTCTTCCTTCTGGCATTTTATTGTTTTTTGTTTAGATGTTTGAAATACCTTTTGTTCCTTTCTTCCCCTTTTATTATTCATCTTCAATGTTTGTTGGTTTTCTGAGATGCTAAGGGCCTCTTTTTCTTTCTAGTTTTCATTTTTGTTTTACCAGTGGCTTTTGTTCTTTCTTGTGTATTCCTGATAGTGATTATCATTTTTCAAATTCCAGATGCAGGACTCCCTTGAGAATTTCTTGCAGGGCTGCTCATGTGGTGGTGAATTCCCACAGTTTTTGTTTGTCTGGGAAATGTACTATTTCTCCTTCATTTCTGAAGGATAGCCTTGCTGGATATAGCATTCTTGGCTGATAATTTTTTTTTTCTTTTAGTATTTTGAACGCATCTCATTTTCTTCTGGCGTATAGATTTTTAGTTGAGAAGTCTGCTGTTAGTCTAATGGGGGCTCTCTTATAGGTGATGATGTTTCTCTCTTATTGCTTTTAGAATTCTCTCTTTTTCTTTGAGCTTTGTGAGTTTGACCATAATGTGTCTCAGAGGACTTTTTGGATTGAAACTGTTTAGGGATCTTTGAGGTTCCTGAATCTGAAGGTCTACGTTTCTCCCTACACCTGGAAAATTTTCTTTTATTATTTAATCGAACAGATTTTCAATGCCTTTTCTTTTCTCTTTCCCTTCTGTAATATCCATGACTCAGATGTTTGCACACTTAAGGCTTCTCTGTTAGCTCTTAGATTTTCTTCATTTTTAAAAAATTCTTTTTTTCCTTTTTTTTGGGGGGGATCATCTGCCTGTGTTGCTTCAAAAAGACCATCTTTGAGATCTGAAATTCTTTCTTCTACTTGTTCTAATCTGCTGCTTAAGTTCTCAGTTGTGTTTTTTATTTCATTGGATGAATACTTCAGTTACAGGTGTTCTGCCACATCCTTTTTTAAGGTATTAATCTCTTTGTTCAATTCCTCCTTCATACTCTGGATATTTTTTCTCATTTGTTGTGTTCTCTAACTGAGTCTTCTCTTATCTCTTTGAGTTTTCTTAAGATCATTGCTCAAAATTCCTTTTCAGTCATTTCAAGCGTTTCCTGCTCTATGGGTTTTGGTACTTGAGACTTACTCTATGCCTTTGGTGATGTCATGTTTCCTTGTTTATTCATATTTCTAGGATCTCTACATTGATGTCTGGTCATCTGG
>NW_007800584.1:0-1212 GCF_000696425.1 Galeopterus variegatus | reverse complement strand
GGCTCATTACATATTAGAGAGAGGTTTATGTGTATTTTATATTCATTGGACCACAGTGTTCATTTATTCAACACTCACTGAGTACTTACTGTATGAGCAGTGCTGGAAATAGAACATAGGCTTTGACTTAAAAAAAATATATGATACATTACAGAAAAGAGATATAAAGAAACATGCAATTGAGATATGATACAATAAATATTATACAGAGAAAAAAATAACACTGTGGAAACACAGAGGAGGCAGGGCTTCATTTTCCTCAAGTTTACATAGTAAGGTGATATTTGATTTGGGTCTGGAAAAATTGATATGCATTTCCCAAAAGGATAATTTCTGTAAGTGTTTTTTTTTTCTTTTTTAGTAAGTATATTATTTCAAAAGACATGTTGTGTTATGGAGGCTGAGAAATTCTTCCCATATTACTACAGATAAGGGAAGGAGGGATTTTCAAGGTAGACTGGAGATAATATTTGGAGCTAGTTGGGAAGGTCTTTTATTTTTTCAGGACTTAGATTTTATTCAAGTGTGGAGCCAAAGAAATTTTAATGCAAGAACATAAAATGTCCACACTGCCCTCTTAAATATAAATTTGGCAGCGCTGAAGAGGATGGATAAAAATGGGGATGAATTAATTGTTGGGAATTCTGAAAGAAAGTTTTTTGCAAGAGCCCATGTGAGAGACAATGAGTTTTAGACATAAATCAGGTCAACGGGCATGACAAGGAGAAATTGGTCTTCAAAAATACATTGATAATTGTATAAATATAAATCTTCCAAGGTAAAGTGAATATATTGAGAGGTTTGAAAATAATAGTATGCAGAGTCTATGAAGGTGTTTATCTTCGGGAAGACCAAAGATTTGCTTTTCAGATTACATGGAAACAGGATATTTCTGTAGGCTTCATGATGTCAAAAATAAAATAATTTAGCTGCAACCAGGAAACATACATCATAGTCTTAAACAAAAAGTGTGAGTGTGTATGTGCCTTTGCAATAGTGTATCTATTTAGCTTGGAAGCAATCCAAATATTATATGCCCTACACACACACACACACACACACACACACACACACACACACACACAAGAATGGAAAACCTGAAGCATAGGCAGAATACACAGGTGGCTGATTAAATAAAAATATAAAAAGTAAAGCTGAAATGTAATATAACTGACCTGTGAAGGTCTTGCTTAGCAGAAAATAAACAGAAAC
>NW_007800583.1:0-1212 GCF_000696425.1 Galeopterus variegatus | reverse complement strand
GCTCAGCCAGTGAGCGGCCGGTCTGTACGTGGGATCCGAACCCTCGGCGGGAGCGCCACCGAGCTCACAAGCGGCGCACTGTAGCAGTGCGCCACCGGGCGGCCCAATAAGAACTTACTTTATAAATTTGTGTTAAGGAATGAATTAGACATAGTATGAGCTCAAAGAGTTTACTACTCCAAACTCTTATGGTTTGTTCACTTACATATTCCAAGCTCTTAGGATAGTAACAAGCACCTAGCAGTGCTCAAGAAATGTTTGTTTTAATGAAAACACAAATGCTATCTGAAATCTTCCCAGGCAAGCCCATCTGACTCTGCTCCAGAAACGAATCAGCTAATTAAGTAATGATAATTAAGTGCTTACAAGAAGTAGATATCCACTCTGCTCTTAGGAAACTTAAAAAAACGCTGGAAAATGACAGGTAGAACATAAAGATGTCACAAGACAATATGACTAGTAAACAAATAGTATGAACAATAAGTGCTGTGTATCTAAAGGCAAAATATATTGCTGTGGACTGGAGTAGCATGTAATGTGGGGTGGAAAAGAGCTGAAATAGCCATATTGCCAGGCTTTCTCCACCTAATCCGTTCTTTTTTTCTTTCTTTCGATGTTTTGGCAGCTGGCCGGTATGGGGATCCGAACTCTTGACTTTGGTGTTATCAGCACCATGCTCTAACCAACTGAGCTAACCTGCCAGCCCCTAATCCACGTCGAGTTAAATAAAATATATTGTTAAAATTAAATCCACCTGTTTCTTTTTATTTTTTAACAAGGCTTCAGAAAACTTAAAAATACATATATGGCTCGCATTATGTTTCTATTGAACACTTCCTTTTCCTGGCTGTACATTTCAGCCTAAATCACCCACCTGTAGTTTCCGACTGAGCCCTGTTCCTCTGCCGGAGACTTGGGAGATACTAGTACCGGTGCCTGGGACCCTTTCCTCTTGTCTTCGCTGAGTTAACTGCTCTTTCTTATTCTTCAGATCTTAGTTTTCAACCACCGCTTTCTCCAGCATGCGTCCCCTGACCCACCACATCCCCTGCAAGACTGACTAGGGTCTCGTATGCGATAGAAGAATCCGATACATATCACTTATTACACTGTATCTGCAATCGCCCATTTTCTCGTAGGCGTCCCCGACAAGACTGGAAGCTCCCTGAGGAGACAGACACCCTCAGAACTGTCTTCCACGCCTCGTCGTCA
>NW_007800582.1:0-1212 GCF_000696425.1 Galeopterus variegatus | reverse complement strand
CCATCCATGAAAAATTAGAATGCAGCTTATTTTGAAGAAATAGGATATCATAATGTTTATGCTTTATTATATCAATTGTTAAAATCCAGCTATCTGAATGATTAAGACCTAAACTATACTGGCTTTCCCAAAGTCTTTCATGGAACTCCAAGTGTCTTGTCCCACAATAGTTTCCTGTCTGAAAACTTGGGAAAACCTTTGTGATCTGTGATCTATGAAGGGACTAATTATATACTACATAGTTTCAGGATTTTTTCCCTGTCTCTTTGTTTTGTTTTTGTTTAGACTTCAGAAGGAAAAACAGGGCACTCAACTCTTGTTACCTCACCTTGTGGCCTTGGTGAGAAAAATAATCTCAGCAATTTTTATGAAGACATTAACTCACCAGTTATTCCATCATCAAGACGTTTCTTATCAGAAATATTCAAATGATATAATTGATTCGGCTGTTCCTTAAGGGAAAAATCCCATTATTCTGCAACCTTCTTCTAAAAAAGAGAAAAGAAATGAAAATGAGGACATCTCCAAAAATAAAATGCTTCTACTTACCTTAATTCTTTCAAAGCAAAGGCCCTTCACTTCATAAACTGCACAGCTGAGCCAACTGTGCAGGTCTAGTTGGTAATTCCATAGGCCCTGTCTGTAATCCACACTGAAAGAATTGCTACTTGAGGATGGAAAAAGCAACTACGTTTTGTAGAAGGTGATTGCTCAAATACAGATGTCTTGGTAGGGAGATATGGGTAATTCCTTATCAAGAATCAACTAATGTATTCCCTCTCTGAATGCTGGACACAGAGGATAGTTGATGAACAGTTCATACTTAAATACTTAAAGTGTCACACTCTGAAAAGATAAGAGGGGAAAAATCTCTCTGCCTCTTCCTCCAGATAAATTGCTCACTGTCAAGAACCATTATATTCACATTTTGGAGCAATTTCCAGGGAAAGAAAAAGGAACACTTCAACTCATTTTCACTGGTTATTTAAAAAGACATCACAGTCTGTCCAATAGAATCAATTCAGAGACCTAATCTTAAAGTATGTTAATTTTTTTTGAGAAAAGACAATTAACATGTCATATAGAATGAATGCAATAAGTTCTTGCACAAAGAAATATCATTTTCCATGAGCATCCACTTTCTTACATCTCTTTAAGTCAGGTGGTTCCAGTAGTATTTAGAAATCAGTGTTGTATTAAAAAAAAAAAAAA
>NW_007800581.1:0-1212 GCF_000696425.1 Galeopterus variegatus | reverse complement strand
ATGAAAACTTGTATGCTTGATTGCTCGAACAGCTCATTCTTGGCCTCTGTGACCTAGCTCCTTACCTTGCTTTGTGCACCTGGACAAATCCATGTGCCAATGGGATGTAGTTTTTGCCTTTAAAAACCCACAGGACCAAGGTCAGAGGCTGCTCTTCCTTGGTTGCTCCTTGGGAGACGGATGCTGGCCAGCTGGAGTGAATAAACTGCCCTTTTCTGCACGAGTGGCGTGTAAGTGCATTTCTTGTGGGAGGGTGCCTCACAACATTTTGGAGGCCCCAGCAAGATTGTTTCTCTTGTGAGTATATCCCTCCCTGCACTTATCTCCTAGGAGAAGATAGAGAAGCTGTTCCTCTTTTTCTCCCTAGAGGCAGACAAGGCACTTTACTCTCTCCCCAGGTAGGTGAGATCTCAGTAAGGGACGGTGCACTGATTGTTGGACTTAGTGGGAGGCTGGATGCAGCATTAACCCACCTAGTCCTTGGGCTCCTGAGATGTTACTTGGCCCAGTAGTAATTTGGATTTGGGTTTGGGACTTGCAAGTCAATAAGAATTGTGTTTCTGTGTTTCTTGTTTGTGATTGTTGTGTCTGTGGATTTCTTAGAGTAATTTTGGACGTGGCCACTTGTCTCTGTCTTTTGTGTGTTGCATGTTGTGTGTTTTTGTGTGTCATTAACTGTGGTCTTATATAACAAATGGGACAAAATTCCTCCAAACAGGTCTGTGGGACAACCCCCTTACATACAGGTTTGGATTGATATAATCTCTGACAAGCTGTCATGACTAAAAAGGTGCCTTAAAAAAAGGCCCAAGGTGAATGGAAATAGAACACCATCTGTGCTTTTGACTAAGCCTTCTCTTCCAGCTTCTCTGAAGAAGGCTTCAACCCCCACAGCACCTCCCATACTCTCTGACACCTCTTAAGATCCAAGGTGGTTTTAAAAATTGAAAATAAGCTAAGAGTATTTCCTTTAATAATTTCTTCTTCCTTCACTGGAGAAGATTTAAAAATTTGGGAGAGGTTGATGATAAGTTAAACAGCAGTAGTTCATAACAGCAACGATTTAATCTCTGAATATACTGTAACCAAAGAACAGAAATTTGAAAAACTGTTGTAGGACTGCTGGATTAGTCCCAGAATGTCAACCTCACTTTTGATTTATTGGCTTTTGTTACTTTATGTCGTGCTGACCTTATTGTTAAACACAGGTTT
>NW_007800580.1:0-1213 GCF_000696425.1 Galeopterus variegatus | reverse complement strand
TAAAACATACAAAAGAAAATCTCTCAGGTGTGTAGTTTCAGGGCCTTGCTGACTCCAATACTTGTCTGTATATCTGAAAAGCAGAATAAAGGATAGTTTTTGGTGACAGTGAAAATGCAATAATACAAGAAAAAAAAAATCAAGGAACTAGGGATTAAGAGAGATCTTCCCCACCCCCATTAATAACTAATAAACTGCACAGTGGCCTGGCAAGAGCCAAAAACAAAGAATTGATTAGATTGGATTATAGTTAATTCACAAACTGAAGGCACAAATAGTTCCTTTGGTGCCGTAGTAAGCTGAATAATGGACCCTCAACAATGTCTACATCCCCCAGACCTGTGAATATGTTACCTTTCATGTTAAAAGGACTTTGTAGGTATGACTAAGTTATGGATCTTGTGATGGGGCAATTATCCTGGATTATCCAGGTAGGCTGATGTAAGGGGGGGTTGGAGGAGGAGGCTTGAGGAGAGAAGGCAGAGTGAGGACAGAAGCAGAGACTGGAGTGATGAGACACGTGCCAGCATCCCCCAGAAGCCAGAAGAGCCAAGGAAGGGATTCTCCCCTGTAGCCTCCAGAGGGAACCAGCCCTGCCAGCACCTTGATTTTAGCCCCATTGATTTTAGCTCATCTGGAGCTTCTGATCTCCAGAACTGTAGGAAAAAATTTTGTTGTTTTACAACACTAAGTTTTATGGTAAATTTTACATTGACAATAGGAAACGAATACAGTTGTTTTTCACAAGCAATTAAGGGTGAAAAATCAGATTTGAGCCTAGAAAGAGGAGAGACACTAGAGACTGGGAATGGTGAATTATGTCTTTGGCTCTACCTGGTTAAACATAATTATGAAGCCTCTGTATGGAGCTGCTCACTTATCATTTAGTCATCTGGGGAAATCCTGAGAAAGCAGAGTTGACAGGGACTTGTGAGCATGCATACTGATTATCTGTGATGTTATTCAGTAATGACAAGTCAAAATAACTAACATGCCAATAGTCCCTGAGAACAAGTAGTCATCATGAAACTGACTACCTAACTAGTATGTAAACTTTAAGTGGCAGCCATACAAAAAAAACATAAAATTACAAAGAGTGTTAAATTCTCTAAAGATAAAATTCAGGATGTTATAAAAAATATATAACTCAGGCTCTAGCCAGGCTGCAGCAATTTGAACAAAGCTTTTCATGGTATTTTATCCTGTTTGGACT
>NW_007800578.1:0-1213 GCF_000696425.1 Galeopterus variegatus | reverse complement strand
GGAAAGCCCCCAAAGGCAAGCCCCCCCCCCCCCCCAAAAAAAAATGCTGCTAAGTTACGTATGGTCATGACAACTATAAAAGATTGGGGGAGGGGTGATTAAACTTCTATGAGGGTACTTCAAAAAGTCCATGGAAGATAAAATGAGAAGATAATATGAATCTTTCTACGAACTTTTTGAAGATCCCTCTTATAGGATTCTCAGATTGTTTCTTGAGAGTCTTTGAGTTGGTACTCCACCCTAATAAAAAAGGAAAATTCGAAGTTGTGATGATGCTTTTTTGGGTGGGGTTTGTGTGAAAGTGACTTGCCTAACAGTTGACCTGGAAACTGATTGTTCTTCAAAAAGGGCTTGACCCTTCACCAGAAAATAGGCATGTGAATGTACAGCATATTCATTTCAAATAAAATGTGTAAGATATATGCGTATCAGTGTTTATGGTTCTCTGCTTAAACAAGCCTTTTCAATTTCCAAACCAATTATCATCCTATTTCCTTGACTGAATGACTTTTTATTATGTGAACTTTGTAGAAAACAATTTTATAGAATGTGCCAAGAGCCTTCCAAATAGTTACATCTTGCTGTACCGCTTCTAGGACTGTATTCTATAGAAACAATTTTATAAGGTCACAAAAATTTATGTCCAAGGATGTTTATCACTTTAACATTTTTAGCATAAAAGTTGTGTGCAACCGTATGCCAAATAGTGCAGAAATGGTTAAATTGTGGTGCGTACATGTGGAGAACTGTCGTACTGTGATTAAACATCCAGTGTGCAATGTGTGCAGTGTTCTGTTAAATAACAGAGGATACAAAACATTTTATATACTTATTCCAATTTTAAAAACTGTACCACAGTATAAATAGGGTTTGTCTCTGGGTGGTAAGATTGTGAATGGCTTTGAGTTTATATTTTATACTTATTTAAAATTTTCTACTTTAAATGTGTGTTATTGTTCTAATTACATGATATCTTTATTGTAGTAATGGATGACCGAGTCCTTTTGAATTTGGTTGCTGTTGAGGGTTGGAGTTTCATAGAATGACTTACTAAGAGACAACCATAATGAAAACAGTACAAATTACTTTTAGTCTTTATAATAATTATTGATTATTTATAATTAAATATATAAAGAAATAATTAAACCTTTATTTGTTTAATTAAATGTACATATAAAAATAAAATTGCTTTTCATCTGCATAAGACAATTAT
>NW_007800577.1:0-1213 GCF_000696425.1 Galeopterus variegatus | reverse complement strand
TGGGATCCGAACCCTCGGCGGGAGCATCGCCGCACTCCCAAGCGGCGCACTGTAGCAGTGCACCACCGGGCCGGCCCATACTTCTAGCAAGTTTACACTTGCTAACATCTCATTGTCCAGAGCAGGTCACATGGGTGAGAAGTAGGCTCCACTATTGCAGAGTTACATGCAAAGGACACGGGTGGAGGGAAGGGAGAGAAATCAGGCCAATAATGCCATCTACAGCAAAGCTTGTTTTTAACACCAGACTCACGTGGATATATATATATATATATTTTTTTTTTAAAGATAACCGGAAGGGGGCTCTCGCCCTTTGACTTGGTGTTGTCAGCACCACGCTCAGCCAGTGAGCAAACCGGCCATCCCTATATAGGATCCGAACCCGTGGCCTTGGTGTTATCAGCACCGCACTCTACCGAGTGAGCCACAGGCTGGCCTTCACGTGGATATTTGCAAATTTATTTATTTACCAGTGATATAGTGCTATGTGCCAGTACTGTTCAAAGTACTTTACAAATAGTTAATCATTAAAACAGGCCTATGAGGTATCATTATTAACTCTATTTTAAAGATGAGGAAACTGAGGCACAGAGAGGTTAAGCAACTTGTCCATGGTCACCCAGCTAGTATATGGGGGAGTGAAGAAGTCTGCACCCAGAATCCATGGCTATAAGCACCATGTGAGGCTGCCTTTCTCATGATTTGTGCATTATCCCCCTGCCTCCACTAGACTGTGGACAGGGACTCAGCACCCAGTGCAGTACCTGGCTCTGTGAGCACACAGTATAGTATATATTTGTTGAATGAATTTAATCATTATTCCACTATTAGATACCTAGGTTGGTTCTAATGTGTTGGCTACTACATACTGTTATGGGATGAATTTTGTCCCCTCCAAATTCACATGTTGAAGGTTTAATTCCCAGTACTTCAGAATGTGATTGTATTTGGAGATAAGGCCTTTAAAGAGGTGATTAAATTAAAGCAAGCCCATTAAGGTGGGCCTCTAATCTGATCTGACTGGCATCCTTACAAGAAGAAGAGATTAGGACATATGGAGAGACACCAGGGGCGAGAGTCCATAGAGAAATGACCCAGGGCTGGCTGGTTAGCTCAGTTGATTAGAGCACAGCCTTATAACACCAAGGTCACGGGTTTGGATCCCGGTACCGGCCAGCTGCCCAAGGGAAGAGAAAAGACCTTGTGAAGAGGA
>NW_007800576.1:0-1213 GCF_000696425.1 Galeopterus variegatus | reverse complement strand
CAGTGAAGATAATGCTTGATAGTCTATGAAACCTAAAAGTTCATACATTATTTCTAATCAGAAATATCTTGAAATCTATTAGCTGATGACACTGTTTAAATAGCATTTATATTCTCCAGTTTATAAAAATATATGTTTGTTGTAAGAAACTTTGTAATATATAGAACTTTAAAAGTAGAGGAAGTAACAATAATTTTCCATCAAAAGGAAAAAGCTGTTAATATTTTGGTTTATTTCATGCCAGTAATTTTCCTACTAAAATATTTGGGTATGGCTGTGTATTTGGGTATATGGGAATTTTTATTTAGAACATGATAAAAATAAAATACATAATTTGTGTTATTCTTCCCAAATATTCATTCCTGCTTTCCATAAAAAGATCATAAATGCCCACCTATTTACAAGTGACCTGCTATACCTCACGTGTAACAAAATTGCAACCCCATCCCACTGACATTGTGTTTGTCTATAACACTTCGTTTGACCAATGGCATGCAGCAAACATACCACCTACCACACCTAAGCCTTAAAAACCATGTTTCCACCAGCTCTCTTGTTTTCTGTCTACCGCAAGACCAACCTGTCTCAGATAGGGTCTTGTTCTTTGGTGTAGATCCCGAGTTAAGACATATAGAAGGGGTAAGTACCAGCTATTCACAGATGCTGACATATAATGTGCTCAAGAAATAAATGTTTATTATTATAAGCCAATGAGATTTGGGGCTGTTACTGTGCAAAGGTAATTAATACAACCATGTAAACAAATTGTAATATCAGAAACTGTAAGATGAGATTTTACCCTACTTGTAAGATAACAAGTTACTCTGCCACAATTTTATTGATATATATTGACAGGAAACACAAGGCCCCTTGGTTGAAGATGAAGACTGTTTACAACTCAACAGCAGAAACAGGAGCCAGAGCAATATCTTTAGTTATCCAAACCCCATTTCCCACAAGGTGATGATAGTAATGGCCAGGTGGTGGTACCTGTATGTATAAGGGGATGCACTGCAGGAAAGTCACCTCCAAATTAGGCAACTTTTATCTAATACAAGGCTGCTTGTGACCTCCTCAATCTCCCCTCCCTAGAGAAAGAGTAACCTTATCTTTATTTTGGATTGTAAGCAATTCTTTTTTGGGGAGAGGAGCATGACTCTCCTCCAATATATCATGGAATATTGGGGGTGGGGGGAGTAGGGGTTGTACTCTG
>NW_007800575.1:0-1213 GCF_000696425.1 Galeopterus variegatus | reverse complement strand
TTTTTTTTTTTCTTTTTGGTACCTCCCAGTATTAAATTAAAATGAAAGAACAGTTAAGTGTATGTAGGACGCTTTATTTAAAGTGTTTTCCAATCAGGAAACAATAAATTTTTTAAGACTGAATCTTTGGAGTGAGTGAGCTGCTCCTCCCCCTCCCATAATTGAAGTGGGAGAGAATTATACAGGAAGAGTCCAGGGTGCTCTTTAGTTCAGACAAAGCTGTGATGATTAGGAGAATGCGCTGCAAATGAGGGGGACAATTGTGAAGAAGGTTCTTTTATGGAGGGAGAGAGGATGGGTGCTGCGGAGGACACTTGATAATGACAATGCAGGCTCAGAAAGCACTTTGGGATGTGAATAATTCAGCAGCCATTAGAGACAAGAAAAACTCTGAAGAATTTCAATCTGTGGACACCAAATTGTACAGCATGGGTGAAGCATCTGTGCCCTTTCAGATTGGGCACTGCTGATGATGAGAAGGGAACAGCAAACATGACCAGTTTATTGGGAACTCTCAATTAAAAATGATGCAAGCATGAAATGGTTTTATTTCTTTCAGTTGCTGCTCCAAATGACGCTATGTCAAATTTCCCTTTCTCTTGTGGAACAGATCCCTTGATTCATTTTGGGCAGATTCCATAATCTCTCAGATACTTTCAGTTATTACAAAGACCATGCAGTTTAAACTTTAATCTCATATCTCATTCCAAGCTTTCCTCACAATCACTATATGTCAGGCTTCTAACCAGGGACATAGGACGTGGGAGGTAGGCTATTCCAACACATGGTGAGCTGGCAGCTTCAGGTGCGTGCAATAGGCTACACCACCAGTGAATTCCATGGTCATGGGCACACCCCAGAACCTCCTTTACACTGATGTGGGTCCTTTGGTTAAATGCTACATTGGTGTGGGATAATGTGCCTATAAATCAGGCATTCCAATGGTCCCTGAATGGTGGTGCTGGCTGAGACTCTGCCAGCAGTGAAGGCAAATTCATACCCAGAATAAATGTGTTTATTTGTGAAAACGTATCACTGACTCTTCAGTGTTGAAATGGCCCCACTGAAAAGCAGCATGTGGCCAGTTGGTCTCCTCAAGGAGTAATGCCAGTCTCAGCTTTGGTCTCTATTGTTTGCAGGTTAGAAATTCACAGGTGACAGTGGCTAGATCAACTTTGGTAAGTGGGGGTCTATACTGTTTTTCCCACACAAA
>NW_007800574.1:0-1213 GCF_000696425.1 Galeopterus variegatus | reverse complement strand
ACTAAGGTTATTCTGCCCCCTAAGAACCAATTTTCGCTGCCTTGTGGGATAAAGTTGCTACCGTTGGGAAGATGTGCTTTAGATCCATGTAGGAAAAATCTGAGCAATGTTCAGTCTTCCATTTTACAAACTTACTATCTCCCTCCATTTATTCGGATCTTTTTTGATTTCTCTTGGCAATGTTCTTTTAGTTTTCAGTGTACAGATATTTTACATTTCTTGTCAAATTTATTTCTAAGCAAGAGTCTTAGTTTTCTTATACCTTTTTTTATTTTTCCCCTTTTTGTCTTTTTTCATGTCTGGCAACGGATTACAACCCTCAGTGTCACGCCCGTACTGGACCGGGACCGGCAACGGGAACGCAACCCTCGGTGTTGCTCCCACACCTCGCTCAGCCAGTGAGTGGGAACCGGTCTGTATGTGGGATCCGAACCCTCGGCGGGAGCGCCACCACGCTCCCAAGCGGCGCACTGTAGCAGTGCGCCACCGGGCCGGCCCAGTTTTCTTATACCTTTAAAAAAAATGGTGTGTTGATTATATTTTCCAATTGTTTATTGTTAGTACATAGAAATACAATTAATCTTACATTGACATTGTAACTTTTGCAATTTAAATTTTTAATTCTAGTAATAGCATTATTCCTTTTTCATGATTTTTTAGAATTCTATACCTAAACCATTCACTTGTTGTGAAATAAAGACAACCTCCCTTCCAGTCTTTATGTGCTTTATTGCTGTGTTCTTCTAGCAGCGCCTTCCTGAGGGGAAGGTTATAAAAATTGAAGTGAAAAAGCACTTTCTAAAGTGAAAGCAAGTATTTTTGTGGTGTTTTCCATTTTGGGTTGCTTCTCAGTATCAGCCAGTGTGCCTTCAGCTAGTGTGTCTGTTGCCGCTGCTTACCTCTCTGGAAACAAGCTCTCTGCTGGAATGGATCTTACCTCTCTGGAAACAAGCTCTCTGCCGGAATGGACGGACGGAGTTCCTGGGATGCCAGTGGTAGGATCACAAGCAAAGGTTTTCCTTCAGTAGAGGCAAACTGAGAGAGGAAGAGCCTACCCAGCTGGCCTCCAAACAGAACACAACAGAAGGGTTTGGCAAGTGACTGCCAAGTGACTGCAAGTTTGTGCAAACAGTACTTTCTTTCAGGTCTGCATCTGTGCGATTCCCTAAAGTGTAAGTTTACCACTGGGGTTCGTAGCCAGAGATTTTCTCTT
>NW_007800573.1:0-1213 GCF_000696425.1 Galeopterus variegatus | reverse complement strand
TTTTTTTTTTAATTAGAATGATTTTTATTTTCAGAGCATACCCATGAAAGGTAAGAGGCCAGTCTCATGATTACCTTCCACCAAGGGGAAGGGGGAGCCCTGGGCAGCACAGTGACCTGCCACAGGTGGTGGTTATGAAGGGGTCTCTTGTCTACATCTTGCAGGAGGTCGTGTGGCTCGCTGCAGGGCGTGGGAAGGACAGTGGGCTGGCTTTCCAAGCTGAGCTCCCTCCCTTCTAGCTGCACTGCCCACAGGGCCTGAGGTCATAGGTCTGTCTAATGTCAGTTCACACGGGCAGGTCCCCTTAACAGGGCCCTGATTTTGAGCACTTTTTGTTTTAACTGTAGAAACTTTTGTAAAACAAAATCTCACATGGAAGGGTTCTGCTGCCTCCCTAACACCCATCCCTCCCTTTCCTCCCTGCAGGTCTGCAGACCGCGGCCCCCAGAAACCACACTCTGTACTCATGATTTGAGTTACACATTTTTAGGCTCCTGACTCTTAAGAGCATAATGTGGACTGTGCATACACCTTGCTATGAACATGAAAAATATTCTGAGCGTATGAATAGTTGTATGAATTCACTTGAATCATTAGGTCCCTTTGCACTAAATGACTTCCTTCACTTAGTACCTTAAACATACACCAGGAAAAATCATCCAAGCTGTGGAAATGGGCAAATAGGTTATTGGGTGGCTGTCAGTGAAATGCTGGGAGTGGACTAGTTGACGTTTCCTGGAGTATCTGACTCTAAAGGGGTGAGCACCTTTGACTGACTTCCTATTGCCTAGGCTAATTGACAGCTCTATAGGGGCAGAAACCAACCCGTAGAAAACTGGAGAGTAAGGCAAGTGAATTTTGTCAGGTAGAGATACAATTTATTTCTACCCTATAGAAAAGACAGCCCCAGACAATATATTTCATGGCTTTACGGGATACTGTTTTGCATCTATGTGCAAATTCATTTGAGCGTTCCTGCCTATACTTATCTGTTTTTCAAATTCTTCTTTGAATGGGTCTTAATAGTTTACTGTTTCCCTCATTAGTTAATGAGGTAAATAAATCGACATGTGTTCATTTTATATTCGTACAAGTCACAATTTTATTTGTATTTATTTTTTTTGGTGGCTGGCCAGTATGGAAATCTGAACTCTTAGACCTTGGTGTTATAACACTGTGCTCTAACCAACTGAGCTAACCAGCCGGCCCCATT
>NW_007800572.1:0-1213 GCF_000696425.1 Galeopterus variegatus | reverse complement strand
AGAGGCTCATGTTCCATGACCTCACCCTTCTCTTCCCTCTCAAAAACGTGCTACCTGGAAAGGGACTCATTTCGCCGCTCAAATATGAATATGTTTTAATCAAGGGACAGTTGCCCCAGAAGCTTGATCTCTCATGGAAGAATAACAGGGCTTGTCACTTGTCAAGGAATGTCACTCACTGGGAATCTAGAGATGTTGATGAGTCAGGAGCCTTTTCCAGAGATTAAGAATCACTCCAAGTATAATAGCCTCCTCACCTCTATTCCCTGCTCTGACTCTTTCCAAGTGTCAGTTTGCTATTATAATGGATTTATCCTCCTTTTTTTGCTCTGAGGCTGAGCCTTTGGACTTGAGGGTAAAATCCATTTCCTACCAAAGCCGTAAGAAGCAGAAACTTTTCTGGAGCCCTTTCACTGAAAACTGCTTCTGTTCACAGGCTGGGCTCAGGCATGAGATGGCTGGGCTCTTTCAGGTACAACAGTCATGTGCTGAGCAACTTGATATGCAATCATAAACAGATTAGTTAAAACACTGGGAGCTGATGAATAAAAGACATGGTCTATTCTCCATAAGAGTTTAGTGATTCATACCTTGGAGATATAAGCCAGAAGCCTAAGGCAAAAATCCTCTCTTGGTGTCCATGATTGTGGTGACCTACATTGCTTGAATCCTTCCCCATGACCCTCTCTACTGTGGCTGTTTGATCTTTTGTAGAACAGCTCCAACCCTGACAAATTCCCTTCTCAAATATTGAACTAAAAGATGCTTCCTCGTAACTTCCTCCCCTTGTGGAGACAAATCCCTTTCCACCACTAGAGTTTCTCAGGGCCAAAGGAGAATGTGGAAGGGGCCCATTATAGATAAACACCCAATGGAGGCTCAGTTATAAGCTTGGCTGCTACAGAAGCCCAAATCTCTGGGTTAGGACTGGGCAGCATTCCAGAACAGGTGTTGCAGGGATTCTCTGTGTCAGTTAGTCTCTCTGCACCTTTTCCAGTTGTGATGTAACCCATGGTTCGTAGAGGAAATGGATCAGTTAATAACAGAAATGAAAGAGTAGGAAGGCTTACCTATGGTATTTCTTATTGTGTCTATGATTGTAACCTGATTTGGGAGAAAAAAAAATGCAGTAACCCCTCAGGAAGAAGGCACTTTAGTATTCTTGAGGACCAAGAATGAAAAAGAAAATGTCTGAAGTGGGTGTGGGCTCAAT
>NW_007800571.1:0-1213 GCF_000696425.1 Galeopterus variegatus | reverse complement strand
ATGGGATCCAAACCCTCGGCGGGAGCACCACCGCGCTCCCAAGCGGTGCACTCTCCAGTGCACCACCAGGCCGGCCCTCAAAAAAGAGTTTTTTAAAGAAAATTTCTCACCGCTGCTACTGGACATGATCATCACAATGTCAGGATGTCCAGGTGCGACTGTCAGTAACAGCAGCTTTCATTTTTTCACTCCTCGTGTTTGATAAGGGCCTCAGGGATGGCATCTCACTTATTCCTCCCAACTGGGTCCTTACATCCTCTGTTACATGGAGAAGGAGGAGGGGGCTCTGGGATGACTCTAAGTGACTTGCTTGTGGTCTCACAGTAGGTGTTAGAACCAGGACTAAGACACCCCAGCCCTTTTCCTACTCTGGCCATCCAATACTCAGGTCAGGGTTGTTGGAATTGCTCTGAATAGAAAATCCTTCTATTGTATTCTTGAAAAGTTCCCAGTTGCTCTGGTGAGACTCAGCAGAGGCTCCTCCGGTCAAAGTGTATCTCTGTGTTTACTTCTCCCACCTTACTGGCCCCCCCGTTCAAGGACTCGGTGCACTGGCTGGGTGAAGGGAGACCCATGCGTCCTGCTGCCTCTGCCGTCCATTGTCATTGTCCCAGGACTCCTTATTTCCCTGAGCCCCAACTTCAGAAGCACCTGCAAGGCTCACCATGTGGAAGCTAAGGCTATTGGCCATGTGTCAGCAGCTGCACCTCAGGGCAAGTTCTGCGTCCTTTGCGGGTAGACCAGTGGCTCCCAGAACCCATCAGGGGCTCTACCATGCAGGGTCCAGTGTGGCCCCCTGGTGGAGGCGAGTCCTGGCTATATGGAGATATCACTGTATTATATCACTGCCAACCACCACTCTGCAAACTTTTTTTGGCCTGGAGTCTGACGGCCATTAGCATCATCCTCCACCCACGAGGCTTCCAGATCCATCTGCCATGGGACAGCTTCATGCCAAGAAAGCAAACCTCAGGCACCATGTTCACTCCTGACCCCCGATGGTGTGACCTTTCCTCTAGCACCCCTCCTTCCTCTCAAGATCCCGGTATTCTCTGAGGGTGACCTGCACCTTAAGTCAGCAGCCTTACCAAGGGGTAAAAAGAAGAGTAAGAATAGGATGTTTTCCAGTCCAGTTTTGTATTTATAGTCAGAGAGAAGGCTGAAACTCACATGCTGATAAAATTTTGGGATTATCTATAGCCTTTATTTACCC
>NW_007800570.1:0-1213 GCF_000696425.1 Galeopterus variegatus | reverse complement strand
AGAACCTGGACATCACGCCACACGAGAAGCAGCTGAGAGCTTGCGTGGAGAGGATTTCATAGTTGTGGGACGAAGGCCTTCGACAGTGAGAGTGGCTTTTCTGTGGAGGAAGGAGCGGAGTTTGGCACTGCTTGAGATGGGCAGTCTACGGCCTGTGGGTATAAGGTACAGGGAGGCAAATTCTGTGCCATTGGTGGAAGGTAGTTTCCGACAGTTGGACTTGTCCAGCAATGGGACGGGCTGCGTGACAGGTGATGAGCTTCCTTTCCTTACAGTCGTTTAAGCCAGCTGAAAAGTGAAGCTCCGTTGTTAGCTGCTAACTTCAACGCTGCTGTTCCGTCTGCTACGTAATAAAGGCAAGGAAGGGATTGAATGTTTCTATGGTAGATAAATATGCTTGTCAACTCATTTTGGGGAATTTAGTTCCCTGGGAATTGTTCTCGGGGACACCTAGATAGGAGACACTGCTAGTCGAATCTGATTTATAATCACATAGATGATGAGTGATATGAACACTCATACCTGGTGAGGAAGATTGCCCCTAGGAATGAAACTTTCTGGTGATAGGTGCATAGAGCACATCCTGATGCAGGCAAATTGCAGCCATTGCAAAGGGTACCAATTCTTCCAGCCTGCTTCGCCCTGGCCCTAAGCCAGCTTTGTTGTCCCCTCTGCTGGAGATCAGGACGTCCCCTTTCCTGCTGCTCCATGATGGGTCTTCCATTGGCTCGAGTTTGTGTCCTCCTGTGGGAAGTCTGGGTGACAGCATTGCCACCCTCACCCACACTGGCTGTCACACTGGAGACGAGACTGCACGGGCAGAGCTGAGAAGGGACTGCTGCGACAGTGTGAAGGATGAGAAACAGTTGTGTGTTTCCTGGGAGCACCTGTCTCTCCTAGCATGACGCTGCCTGCACGCAGGGCCGTCCGTGGCATGGTCTGGCAGAGCGCGTTTGACGCTATGTGGTGATTTAATGTGAGCACAAACTCGTAATTGTTACCCGCTGAGGTCTATGGGTGTTTGGGATGCGTGTGAGCAGAGCTGTGAACTGTCCTCGTTCCTTTGTCTCGCAGGCTAACCCTTCTGTCACACTCGTTCGTGTGGGACTCTGGGACAGCTGTTCTTTTTTTTTTTTTAATTCCTTTTTATCTTTTTTTTTACTGACCGGTAACGGGATTGCAACCCTCGGTGTCGTGCCCGTACTGGGGACCG
>NW_007800569.1:0-1213 GCF_000696425.1 Galeopterus variegatus | reverse complement strand
GGAGGGTTTGTAACCCAATCTGTGCAACAGACTCAAGGGGTCTGTAAGCCCTAGCTTTACATGTATATAGGTCAACTCAAAGGAAGCTGTGGCACAGAAGCAGGGTGCATAGGAAAGTGAAATCAAAATGTGATCAAAGACCTTCACAAGAAAATTCACGAAAGGGAACAGATAGTCTATACGGGTAATCAAAAGTCAACAATGAAATCAGAGCTCATTACCTCTAAATTAGCTGATGGGAAATGGGAACAACAATAACTGAAATAACAACTGGCTTCTAAAATATTTTGAAGCAAGTAGTTCAGATGAAAAGGTACAAACTTTTTAGTTGTGACAATCTTCACATTTTTTTCCTGTTCCAATGTCTAAATTTTTGTTAAGCCCTGATCTGAACAAAATTTAAATGAAAATACTTATTGAAAAGCAGGAAACAAATTTGTCCCCTTGAAAATGTTAATCTGTAAAGCTACACAACTACACCACTTGTAGAGTAAGGCAAATCATACCTAAAGCCAAAATGTTTTGTCATTTTAGTTATACTAAGTTTTCATTTATATAGTCAGGGCTAGGGCTCAGACCCTTCAAAACCATTGTACAGAATGGTTCACCAGACCCCTCACATGCAGGTTCATGCTAGGTAATTGGGAAAGATCCCAGGAGCTGTTGGCAGAAGACACAAGCTCAGTCCTCAGCAGCAGCAACAGCCTTTCAGGGCATCCTGGGGGGCACTGACAGTGGCAGCAATAGACTCCAACAACAGTAGAGGCCTCACTGTGGCTCCCGGCAGCAGGGGGCACTGTGGATCAGAGCCACTCATCCTTTATACTTAATTCATAATCCAGGACACCTGAGTGCACATGGGCAATTACATTAGACAATAACCAAGGAACACCTGGGCGCATGTGCCTATTCACATCAGATGCTAGGCAAGATTCTGAACATCTGAGGGGCCCTGACCATTTTCCTATGCTTTTCCAACATCATCTTTTGCACACAAAGCTCTCAATCTAGTGGCTCATGAATCAAATAATGCTGAACTGAATATTCATTTAATGTTTAATTGAGACATGTCTATTTTCTTTGTCATTAATATTTGTGATCTCGTTTTAATTTCTCCAATATAATGTTAAAACTTTCCTTTAAAATCCCTTAGAAATTCAACTAAACTTAAGATCTCAGAGTGTTCTTAAATTCTCTATGCTTAAAAGTACAA
>NW_007800568.1:0-1213 GCF_000696425.1 Galeopterus variegatus | reverse complement strand
TTATGGGCTAAATTGGGAGCCCCTAAAATTCATATACTGAAGACCTAAACCGCAGGACCTTAGAATGTGTCTGCATTTGGAGACAGGTCTTTGGAGAGGTAACGTGAAATGAGGTCATTGGGGAGGACCCACAATCTAATATGGCAGGTGTCCCTACAAGAAGAGGAGATTAGAACTGAGGCACACACACAGGGGCAACCATGTGAAGACACAGGGAGAAGACAATGGTCTACAAGCTAGGTAGAGAAGTCTGAGAAGACTCCAACCCTACCAACACCTTGATCTCAGTCTTCAAGCCTCCAGAACTGTAAAAAGATGAATTTCTGTTTTTTAAGTCGCCCAGTCTGTGGTACTTTGTGATGGCACCCAAACAAACTGATACAACATGCTAAGAAGATAGCAAGCTCCAGAACCATAATGTGATCCTTAATATCAAAGAGAAAAAGGGTATGAAGGTCCTCCATCTCATGTATACTTTAGGAGAGGCAATCCATGAGCACTGCTAGGAAGTGGAGATTTTAGAATTTAGGGTCAGGTGTAGGAAGAATGTGTCCAAGGTTATAAGAGCCACCATATAACAGAGGAACAGAAAAAAGAAAAAACAGTACCTTGAGCAGGGGAATGCATGGCTCTTAGAAAGAACATGGGAAATTTCTTAGTTACATGGAACGATTCACAGATCAAGAGAAGCCAGGAGTTCAGAATCAAATTACACTCGAGGAAAACATTGCTTTTCTAGGCTTTCAAGACAAAGCCTTTCAGTGTCAGGTGATAACAGCAGAGCTAGAATCGGAGGAAGAAAAGAAAGAAAAAAAATAGGAGCTGAGAAAAAAGTTAAAGAGAGATTTATCACCCCAGACCATGTAAATGGGAGAGACAGGGGGAGATGATGGCAATGGCACACGCCCTGCAAATGACACGCAGCAGGATGGAGCACAAGTTGTATTTCGGAGATATGAATCTCAGAAGCTTCAGATGAAAACTCTACCTCAAGACATAAAATGATCACTCTCAAGGAAGAAGTCCGCATTTCTAACCTGAAATAGAAACATTAAAAGAACCTCAGGAAGAGCTGTGGCAGGAATAGGAACTGTCTGCAGTTCAGAAGATGATGTTAAAGAAACAGATTTTAGAATTCAGCATCAAAACATCTTTCAATTTGACCACTAAAAATGCTTAAAATGGCAATCCTTATGTTACACATATTTGGCCA
>NW_007800567.1:0-1213 GCF_000696425.1 Galeopterus variegatus | reverse complement strand
TAATGGGGCTGTTTGGGGGGCCTGCGGTGTGCTCACCTCTCTTCACAACTCTCTCTTTCCCGTCTCCTTCCAAAGGGCAGAGGAGGGAAAGAGGAATCCCGGACCATTCGCTCGCCCACCAAAAGGAACGAGGCTAGGGCTGTACAGGTCAGCCGGCGGCAGACCCGACATATACAATGTATTGTTTTTCATGGCCCTTTACTAATCCTTCCTTTACCCCCCACTGCCCCACCTCTGGTAACCTCAGTTCTGTGCTCTCTATTGAAAGTTCAGTGTATTATTTTGATTGCTGTATCTTTCTGTCTTTTTTTAAAAATTTTTATTTATCTGTTTATTTTTTAGCTTCCACTTGTGAGTGAGGACATGTAGTATTTCTTTTACTGTGCTTGGCTCATTTTTCTTCACATAATTTTCTCTAAGTTCACCCATATTGCTATGAATGGCAGTATTTCACTCCTTTTTGTTTATGGCAGAGTAGTATTCCATTGTGTAAATATACCACATTTCCCTTACCCAGTACTCTGATGGTGGACATTTGGGTTGGTTTCAACTCTTGGCTATTGTAAACAGAGCCACAATAAACATGGGAGTGCAGGTATCCCTTTTGACATTATAATTTCCATTCTTTTGGGTATATACCAGCAGTGCAACTGCTGGATCATACAGCAGTTCTAGCTGTAGTTGTTTGAGGAACCTCCATATCATTTTCCGTAATGGCTGCACCAATTTACAGTCCCACCAACAGTGCAGGAGGGTTCCCCTTTCTCTGCATTCTTGCCAGCATTTGTTATTCTGTCTTTTTGATAATAGCCAGTTCAACAGGGTGAGATGATATCTCAGTGTGGTTTTGATTTGCATTTTGGGGTGCTGAGTGATGTTGAGCATTTTTTCATGTGTTTGTTGGCCATTCTTTTTCTATTTTTAATTTTTAGAAATTTTGTCAATATACAATGTGGTTGATTATTGTGGCCCATTACTGAAACCTCCCTCTCTCACCCTCCTCCCTCCCTCCCAACAACCTCCTTTCTGTTTGCTTGTTGTATCAACTTCAAGGAATTGTAATTGTTCTGTCTTCTTCCCTCCCCCTACCCTGGTTTTTTTTGTGTATTTCTTTATTTATTTTTATTTTTATTTTTTTATTTTTTTTTTTTGTGTCTTTTTTGTCTTTTTTCCGTGTCCGGCAACGGATCGCAACCCTCAGTGTTGCCCCCGT
>NW_007800566.1:0-1213 GCF_000696425.1 Galeopterus variegatus | reverse complement strand
AGACAGTGTGATACTTACATAAGAGTAGACATGTAGATCACTGAAATGGAATTAAGAGTCAGAAACAAACCTGTGCATCTATGGTTGACTTATTTTCAACATGGGGACCAAGATAATTCAAGGGAAAAAAAACCAGTCTTTTCAACAAAGGATGCTGGGACGACTGAATAGCTATATGCAAAAGAATGAAGTTGGGTCACACTAAATTAAAAAATTCAAAATGGATCAAGTATCTAAAGAGATAAAACTAAAAACTCTTAGACGAGGGCTGGCCAGTTTGCTCAGTTGGTTAGACTGGCCAGCTGCCACAACCAAACAAAAAACCAATGAAAAGCTCTTAGAAGAAATCATAGGGATAAATCTTGGATAATTTTTGGATAAAAAATAGGGATAAAGCTTGGATTTGGCAGTGAATTCATGGAAATGACACCAAAAAGCACAAGCAATAAAAAAAAAAAAAGTTAGCAGATGTTAGACTATCAAAATTAAAAACTTTTGTGCATCCACTATCAAGTGAAAAAAACCTATATAGCATGAGAGAACTGTAAATCACATTTATGATAAACCTTAAGTATCCAGATATATAAAGAACTCTTACAAGTCAACAACAGAAAGACAACCCAGTTTTTAAAAATAGGCTAAAGATTTGAATAGACATTTCTCCCAAAAAGATACACAAATGGACTGATAAGCATGTGAAGAGATGCTAAACGTCATAGTCCTTAGGGCTATGTAAATCAAAACTACAAAAATATCATTTCACACGCACTAGGATGGCTATAGGGTTTTTTTTAAAAGGAAAATAACAAATGTTGGGAGTATGTAGAGAAATTGGAACCCTCATACATTACAGGTAGGAAGGTGGAATGGTGCAGCCACTGTGGAAATCAGTTTGGCACATCCTCAAAAAGTTAAGCATAGAGTTACCGTATTACTCAGCAATTCCACTCCAAGTATATGATCATATGTAAGGGAACCGAAAACTTACATTCATACAAACTCATATATGTATGTTCATAACAGCATTATTCATAATAGTCGAAAACTGAAAACAACCCAAATGTTCATCAGCTGACGAATGCATAAACAAAATGTGATGTATCTACTCACTGGAATATTGTTCAGCTATAAACTGTAATAAAGTACTGATACATGCTACAACATGTACAACATGGATGGACCTTGAAAACAGTATGCTAAGTCAAAGAAGCTG
>NW_007800565.1:0-1213 GCF_000696425.1 Galeopterus variegatus | reverse complement strand
CCTTGTTTATACTGCTCAGTTCTGTCAGTTTAGAAGACATTAAAAAGCAGAACTGGGTCGGCTGTTTTACGTTGGTGGTGAACTTGTGTCTCAACTGTGTTGCAACCTCACAGTTTACTCAACTCCACCTGGAAATTCAGCTCTTTGAGATAAAGCAGGTTTTCTCTGGGGGAAACCAGTATCAGCTTATCTTCTTTCTCTGCTGCGGGCGCACAGCTGGTTGGGCATTTAATAGATAGTCATCGGCCAGGGGGAGGTAATAAAATTTTTAAAAATAAAAACAAGTGGAAGACAAAGGTTGTTACTGCCATGTAAGAGGTATTAAATTCAGTACCCAAGTAGCTTTGTTTAGGACCAACGTAAGGACTCCTCTTGAGAAACTACACTTTCTGTGTGTGCATGTGTGTGTGTCTGCACGAGCATGCATGTGTGTGCTTTAGCAGTGTGTGGGTGCCTGCATGGGAGGAGTGGAGAACTTTGAGTGGAAGGATTCTGGAAAAATAGCCAGTGAAGACCCAAAAGCAGCTCCTATTTTCTACACTCCTAAGTACTACAAGAGTTGGACCAACCTCTGCTTGAAATTTAAAGTTTCATTTTGTTGATCTTTTCAAAGTCCTATGTGCAGTCATTCTCTTAGAGAAAATTACACTGATAGCCACAAAATGATTTGAAAAATTACATGAGAAAATAATGTAAAGTAAGACATGTGGGAGAGAATAGAGTACAGATTGGTAGATTAATGGGAATGCCAAGAAACAAAAAACATTCCTGCTGTAGTCGACACAACTAACCAACCTGAAACCTCCTTCACATTCAAGTTTGAATGCAGAAAAAAGGCAATGGCCTTCTCCAGCACAAGCCAGTCTTAGTGTTATGAGTGGAAGGATTTGTCTCTACAGGGACCTTCAGTTCAAATCTGATATGAATTCAAAATTTGGACACAAAAGAATGCCATGTGAACATGAAGCCAAAAATTGGAGTGATGTGTTTACCAAAAAAGGAACCCCAGAGACTGACAGCAAATCCCCAGAAGCTAGGAGAGAGGCAGAGGATAGATTCTCCTTCACAGCCTCCAAACGGAACCAACCCTAATGACACTTTGGTCTTGAACTTCTAGCCTCCCGAACCATGACACAATAAATTTCTGCTGTGTAAGCCACCCATTTTGTGGTGTATGTAGAGAACTAATAAACTTAGGTTTTCGCCTAAGGTC
>NW_007800564.1:0-1213 GCF_000696425.1 Galeopterus variegatus | reverse complement strand
GTGGGATCCGAACCCTCGGCGGGAGCGCCGCCACGCTCCCAAGCGGCGCACTGTAGTGGTGTGCCACCGGGCCGGCCCTTGAGTTATTTTTTTAAAGCATTATTTTCTTCTTTATGTTCTTCTGGATTTTCCACAAATTTCTACAATGAGTACATATTATTTTTAGACTAAAAAAAAGTTTTATTTTAAAATGTTTTGGGTGATCCAGCAATTCTGGATATATACCCAAAAGAATTGAAAGCAGGGACTTGGAGAGATATTTATGCCCCCATGTTCATAGCAGCATTATTCACAATAGCTAAAATGTGGAAGCAATGAAAGTGTCCATCGATGGATGAGCAGATAAGCAAAATGTGGTGAAATATTTTTCAGCCTTAAAAAGGAAGGAATCTCTGACACATGCTGCAGTATGGATGAACCTTGAGGACATTATGCTAAGTAAAATAAGCCAGTCACAAAAGACAAATGTGGTATGATCCCGCTTCTATGCGGTACCTAGAAGAGTCAAATTCACAGAAACAGAAAGTAGAATGGTGGTTGCCAGGGCTGGGGGAAGTGGGGAAGAGTTGTTTAACGGGTAGTTTCATCTTTACAAGATGACAACAGTTCTGGAGGTTGGTTGCACAACCACGTGAATGTGCTTAACACTACTGAACTGTGCACTAAAAATGGTTAAGATGGTAAATTTTATGTTATGTGTATTTTACCACAATTTTAAACCATTAATTTGGGGGAACAACCAGACCTCATCTGCCTCATCACAGGCTGCGATGAGAAGCACACAGCACTGCCGTGAAGTCAGTTTTTGGGTACGAATATGTAACTGAATCCCATCAAGCCTTCTGACCTAACTTCCAGTGGGCAGGAAAGTCAGGGGTTAGAGGAATGATCTCTGTGAGATCACAGGGAAGCAGCCAGACAGAGCCAGAGGGTGGACAGTCTTCAGCACAGTGGCTGGTTTTGTCAATAGTCGTCGACATGAAAGAGGAGAGTGGGGGTTGCCACGGACCAAAAGAGTCATAAGAGCCATCGCGACCCCAGGCAAATGTGGACCTTGCCTGCATCCTGGATCTGACACACCAGCCATCCCATTTGTGGGACATTGGGGAAATTTTAGATGAGACTAGGTAATCTATGACACTAAGGAATTGCTACTGTGTGATTATGTAGAGAATGTCCTTATTTTTTAGAGTTTCATGAATTTTTTTATTAC
>NW_007800563.1:0-1213 GCF_000696425.1 Galeopterus variegatus | reverse complement strand
TCCCTTCTCATTTACATCTGAGATCTTCTCAGAATGGCCTTTACTGTCCATATTTCTATCAACATTCCACTCATCACCGTTTAACTAGTCTTTAAGAAGTCCCAAATGTTCCCTGGCTTTCTTGTCTTCTAAACTCCCACCAGCAGCTAGGCTTTCTCTAGTTTTATCCTTCAAAATTCTTCCAGCCTTTCCTCAATAACCAGTTCCAAAGCTCCTTCCACATTTTCAATTATTTGTTACAAGCAACACCCCACTCCTCTGGTACCAATTTTCTGTATTAGTCCATTTCTGCTGCTTATAACAATATACCTGGAACTGTGTAATTTATAAAGAAAGCAAAGTTTATTATGCTTACAGTTTCAGAGTCTGGGAAGTCCAACATCAAGGGAACACATCTGGTGAGGGTGTTGGTGGTGGCAGCAGTGACCCATGGGTCTCACGTGGCAGAGCAGAGAGAGCAAGTTCTTCATGAACTCTCCTTTGAAATGGATCAATCCATTCACAAGGGCAGTCTACACAATTAAATCACCTCTTCAAGGCTCCACCTTTCAATTATCATAATAGAGTTTCCCACCCTCTTTACACTGTCACAGTGTGGACTAAGTTTTGGGGAGAGATTGATCCATAGCAATGTTGAATGCTTCTAACATAAAGAAGTGACAAAAAAGAGTGACGTGATTGATACACTAAACACCCTGATATGATCACTGCACATAGTATGAATGTACCCAATTATCATATTGTATTCCATTTATATACACACACACACACACACACACACACACACAATTATCATGGGTCACTTAAGAAAAATAAATTTAAGAAGAGAGGAAAAAAATAGAGAAATAAAGATTAGAATAAAGGTTACCAGGGGCAGGGAAAGGTGGGGCTGGGAAGAGACTGATAGACTGGTACAAAGTTACAAAGTTACAGTTAGATAGGAAGAATAAGTTCTGGTGCCTTATGTGGATAATAGCTAAAAATATTATATTGTATGTTTCAAGATGTCCAGAAAGGAGGATCGTGAGTGTTATAACCACAAAGAAATTATAAACGTTTAGGTTATAGGTATGCTAACTATTCTGATTAGGTCATTATACAAAATATATTTCGTGTATTGAAACAACAAATTGTACCCCCATGAACATATACAATAAAAAAATAAAATTAAAAATCTTAACAAAACAAAATTACAAGTAGATAGGAGTAAGTT
>NW_007800562.1:0-1213 GCF_000696425.1 Galeopterus variegatus | reverse complement strand
TAGTTTTTTGACCTCTTTGTCTTTCTGGTATGTTTCATCAGCTCATACTCTTGGTTGAAGGACAACTGATTTTTTCTGTCCTTGAAAGTTTTCTCCCTCTCTCACTATATCCATCTGAACTGAGACCACATAGTGACCCAGATTTGGAAGCTGCCATAATCCTCAGCTCACTTTTAAAGAACAAGTTTCTCAATGGAATTAACCTTGCATCCTCTACTCTTTGGTAGTGTCAGAAAACATATGATTTAAATTTTGTCTAGTATTTTTAGGAGTGCAAGTATTTTGTACCCTTTTATATACTGATTTAAAGCAGAAGTCTACACAAGTTCAATCCCAAGATAATTTAAAATAAGAATGCAACCTTTAAATTTCATTTTTCTTTTTTAAAAGAAAGCAGAGGAAGTAGAGCCATGCTTTGGCTGTAAAAGCCAGATGAAAAAATATTTATGCTTCTTGAATTTGAATATCAGGGCTTAGGACACATGGCATAGATCAGCCAATGTATTTCTTAGTTGAGACTTTGAACCTGGGAAGAGTCTGAGGAACAGAAACAGAAGTACTTTTAGTATTTGTGGTGACATCTAGAATAAAATGGCAATGGCATCTATGGTGACACCCAGCGTCTAGTAGCAGTGATATCTCATGTAGACTGCTTCTATAGTTTGACCACAGTAGGAAATCTTGGAGCTTAGCTTTTCTAAGTTCCCATTCATTTCCCTATTCTGGTTTGCCTGCCTACATTAGGTACCAACAAGAGTTTTTTCTATTTCATTTAGACTGAGATTTTCCTTTCTTTCTTTGTATGTGTTTGTTTTGATTTAAGTAATTTAAAAATGCCTTTTCTCCTTTAATAACATAGTTATTTTTAAAATTTTAATTTTATAAAATTAAATAAAATAGCACACTTAAATTTCATAGCAAATGCTGGCATAGAACGAGTGCTCTGCAATACTTATTTCCCTTCTTTCCTCACAGATCCGAATGCTATTATTCTACTTCTTTTGCATCCACATCGGAACTGACCACAGTGTTAAGTACAGTAGCTGTTTTTTATATACTGGTCAAATGAAAGAATAAGTGGAGTACTGAGGATAGTATAGTTAACTCTAATTTCACCTCAAGCTAATGGATTTTGTCTTGCCTCTTTGAAATGACATCATACAGAGTAAAATCCAGAACTGTGATGAGTATAAAATGTTAAACATGTGATAAT
>NW_007800561.1:0-1213 GCF_000696425.1 Galeopterus variegatus | reverse complement strand
GAAGAGAAGTGGTATTAATTCCCCTTTAACAGTTTGGTAGAATTCATCAGTGAAGTCATCTGGTCCTGGGCTGGATTTTCGTTGTTGATTTCTGCTTCAATCACATCGCTTATTATTGGTCTTAGGATTCTAGGTCTTCTTGGTTCAGCCGTGGTAGTTTGCGTGTGTCCAGAAATTTATGCATTTCCTCCAGGTTTTCAAATTTGTTGGTGTACATTGCTTTATAATATTCTCTAAAGATTCTTTATATTTCCATGGAATCACTTATAATGTCTCCTTACTTATTTCTGATATTTATTTGGGTCTTCTCTATCTAATGGTTTGTCTATCATTTCAAAAACAACTTTCTATTTCATCAATCTTTTCTGTCTTTTAGAGGGGTCTCTATTTCATTTAATTCTGCTCTGATCTTAATTATTTCTTCCTGTCTACTAATTTTGGGGTTGGATGGTTCTTGTTTTTCTAGTTCTTTGAGGTCTAGCATTAGGTTGTTTATTTGAGGTCTTCCTATTCTTTTGATGTAAGTGTTTTTTGCAATAAACTTACCTTTTAGTACTGCTTCTGCAATATCCCACAGGTTTTGGTATGGTGTGTCTTTATTTTCATTAGTTTCTATTCTGGAGAATGTTCCATGTGCTGATGAGAAGAATGTATATTCTGTGCTTGTTGGATAAAATATTCTGTAGATCTGCCAGGTCAATTTGGTTTAAAGTGTGGTTTATATCCTCTGTTTTTCTATTGATTTGTTGCCTAGATGATCTGTCCAATACTGAGAGAGGTGCGCAGGTTGCCAGCTATTACTGTATTGGGATCTAGTTTTTTCTTTAGGTCTAATAGTGTTTGCTTTATATATTTGAGTGCTCCCATTTGGGTGCAAATATATGTGTGATTGTTATGTGTTCTTGCTGGATAGATCATTTAATCATTGTATAATGGCCTTCTATGTTTCCTTTCATTGTTTTTGGTTGAAAGTCTATTTTATCTGATATAAGAATAGCTAATACTGCTCTTTTTTGGTTTCCAATTGCATAGTTTCTTTTTCCATCACTTCACTATTAGTCTGTGTGTGTCTTTACGGGTGAGATGAGTCTCTTGAAGGCACCATATAGTTGGGTCTATATTTTAAATCCATTACATCTGGCTGTATGTTTTGAGTGGGAAGTTTAATCCATTTACATTTAGGATTGTTATTGAAGATATTTTCTTACTCCTG
>NW_007800560.1:0-1213 GCF_000696425.1 Galeopterus variegatus | reverse complement strand
GATTAAAGTCAAGGGTATTCAATGGTTAGAGCGCTGAGCTGGGAGTCAAGAGATATGGACTTCATCCAGTCCTGTGACTTTCTCTAAGACTTTGGATGATCCATGCTTCCCCTCTGAGATTCAGTATCCTCATCCATAAAACGAAGGAGTTGGATTAGGGGTCCCCGAGCCTTCTTCAAGCCTGCTTAGCCCTCATGGTCAAGGTTAGCTCTAAGATCTGCATGAGGGGCCTACCTGGATCCACCATGGTTCACAAGCATTACTGGAATTGAAGTCCTAGTCAGATTTCATTTTTCTTCCAAAGCTGTTTATTGCCTAACAAAATGTACTTAGTGGTAAATTCGTGACTGTGATGTTAAGTGTAGACTACAAACACAGAGACCAAAAAAAAAAAAATGTTAGGGGAGGGCTGGGCAGAAGGTCACAATGTCTTGAATTCGCGGGAGCATCTCATAAACACAAGCACCACTCCTGATTTATGCATATCTATGCCCTGCCTGGGTTCCGCGTGGTCTCCACTTCTTGTTAGCTTTTCAGCTGCACACCAGGCCCCAGCTGGTAGTGGCTAATTGCAATCAGCAGGTGAGAAATGTAGGTTCCCCGAAAAGGAATTATCTCCAGCGCTGGGAACCATTCTGGGAAATGTAACAGACCTGGGAAGAGAGGGGGAGATGTTTAAAACCTGAACTTCTGTGAAAAGCATTAATTGAAAAAGACAGCACCGCACACCAGGAACCCATGACTTGCTGGCCTGAAAATATAATGAAGCAACTTAGTGTGGAAGGGAAGACGGGGGAGCATTTCCATTTCTGCACAAGCAGCTCCTGCCTCATGCACACAAGCCCTGCCTGCCCTCTTTTTTCCAGGAGACCCAGAGAGCACAAAGGTTTGTTCTTGTAGTTTCATCTTTTACATTTACGTTTTTCTGCTTGAGTAAAATCACTTCACCAAGCTAAGGACTTTTTATTTCTGTTTTAAAGAAAGACTTCATGCAATTTACTGTGAAGCTGAATGACTTGAGGAAGCAAGTTCAAAATTAGTTCACAATCTCTTGAGGTCACCGAACACCCAGGTGTTCACTTAGCCTGGTGCCAAGTGAGGGGGTGGGACGTGGGTGCAGCCACATACCCTAAAAGGTTGTTTAGCTACTTGGGGAAGCTAGCCTGGAGTCAAGCAGCCTGGGTGGAGGTTCACCTGTGTCCTCAGCCCCGGT
>NW_007800559.1:0-1214 GCF_000696425.1 Galeopterus variegatus | reverse complement strand
AATGATACTATTTCTTGGATTCATAATTGTTTAAAAGCTGTGGATATTTAAAATAAAGGGAATACTTAAGATTATGTCACTGTTGTCTTCAAATATTTCAAGGGCTTTCTTAATTCTCAATGGGTTAAAACTTAGAGCAGGGTTAGGAAGATCTTTCCAAGGGAAACAAAATTATTTCATACCAACAGTGTGTAAAGTACCCCGATTGGTACTTTCACTTATATTATATCGTGAAGTAGTTACAGCTTTTCATTATATTGTTTTTTTCATTTTAGGAGAAAAGTGACATGATCATAGCTATGATTTCAATTCATGTTAAGACTTTAAAGTCCTGCCTTTGGGCCTGCCCGGTGACGCACTGGAGAGTGCGCCGCTTGGGAGTGCGGTGGTGCTCCCGCTGAGGGTTCGGATCCCATATGGAGACCGGTTCCCGCTCACTGGCTGAGCGCGGTGCGGGCGCAACACCGAGGGTTGCGATCCCGTTGCCAGTCCCCGGTACGGGCGTGACACCAAGGGTTGAGGTCCCGTTACCGGTCAGTAAAAAAGATAAAAAGGAAAAAAATAAATAAATAAAAAATAAAGTCCTGCCTTTGCGTATAATGAGAGTCTTATCAATGCATATGTTCAGATAACTGATGAACACTCAGGCCATTGTTTAGGGTAAGGAAGCACCATTGGTTGAGTGAGGGGGTAATGATTCTAACTTTTTAAAAGATATTCCATAATACATTCCAGAGTTTTTCCCATGTTTCCTGAATCTTTTCAAAGCTTAGTATTTTCATCCAAGATAATTACTAAGGGAGAACCATATTTCTTGGGAATACATGTAGATAAACAATAAGAGTTGCCAAATTTTCTAGGACTATGGGACATGGCCTACATTGTAAAAACTTGGAACTAAGAATTTATCAGAATTGCTTATACTATGTTTAATTTCAACATACTATTGAGTAGGAAAGAAAATCTTTGTATAACACTGAAAAATTGTAATATTAGTGTCTCAGATCTGAAATCTCCTACCTTGGGCATTGCCTCGATCAAAATATATGGACTAAAAAAAATAGCACTTTACTATAGAATCCTATAACAGTTTTCTGAAATCTTCACTTACTTTATGAAATATCTCATGGATGACATAGCTCTATGTGAGAGCCATGGCTTTGCCAGTTACTAGCTGTGTAACCTTGCTCAAGGTTAGCTGACCTTTCCCTATC
>NW_007800558.1:0-1214 GCF_000696425.1 Galeopterus variegatus | reverse complement strand
TGATTTTAGGATATCAGACTCAGTTTCTCAGCTGAGTGGTAACAAATATCCTCTATCCTTCACAGAGCTGGCTTTATATAATTACTTATTTCTCATTTAGTGTTAAATTCTAATTTGAAACTTAATCTATAGTAACAGAAGACAATTTGGCATTTGCCTGCATTTTGGGGTAGGAGGGTGACTGCAAAGGGTCATAGGAAACTTTTGGGGTGCTGGGAATATTCTATACTTTCTGTTGGTGGATTCATTGATACGTGCATTTAAAAAAACTCTGTGTATTGTGTGCTTAAAATAGATTCATTTTGTTGAGTGTAAATTATATCTCAGAGTTCGTTTAAAAAAATACAGATTTTAGGAAGTATATTGTTTACTTTGGGTGGGATGAAGAAACTCCTCCCCTGACCTTTCCAGGATAAGGTATTGAGGGCACACATCTTTCTCACTCTGTTTCATATTGTAACTCCATCACCTGCCATGCACCAAGTGGCACTGTGTGGTGACAGGAGCCTCATGAGTTGGCAGATGCTGCATAGGATAAAAGTGGCCTTTGTGGACATTGCCTCATCTCTCTTGCTTGGCCTGGGAAGTCCCTTTCCATTTTCACAGCAGCTGCCTCTTTAAAATAAAAAAATCCTAAATTCTTTGGACAATTTGGACTTCTTTTAGAACTTATTTTATTGTTGTTGAAAAGTGAAATAAACTGGGCTTTTCTCAAAGAGTAATTATTAATTACTTTTTAATTATTTTTTAAACATTCAAAGAGAATTTTAGCAAGTTATGTGAGATATAAATATTTTCGATGAAGGAGTAACCCTTCATCAAAATATGGAAACTTGAAATTGATTTACATAAGGAAATTGCAGAATAAATATAAAAAATTCCTCCACAGTCTTTATATTGCAGACACATTCGTGATCTCATTGTTAGCAATAAAACTGTTTTATATCCAAGTTGACAATACTATTTGATTACTCAGAGAAGGCTAAGCATAAATTTTCCTGTACCACAATTACAAAGAGTTTTAAACAATTTTTTTCTATCATAGTTACATACCATACTATGAATTGAATGAGTAGTAAAAGTCTTAACAAACAAATATATCTTGGATTACCTAGAGCCTCAGACTACAAGGGAAAGTCATTTTTCTTTCAAATATCTTACGCGAATGCTCACTTGAATATGCCCAAATTTTCTATCTTTTTGTCTCTATCTGT
>NW_007800557.1:0-1214 GCF_000696425.1 Galeopterus variegatus | reverse complement strand
ATGGCTAAAATCCAAAAGACTCTGAACAATAAATGCTGGCGAGGTTGCGGAGAAAAAGGAAATCTCAAACATTGTTGGTGGGACTGCAAAATAGTGCAGCCTCTGTGGAAAATGGTATGGAGGTTCCTCAAACAATTCAAACAATTGCTGATAGATGTATGACCCAGCTATCCCACTTCTGGGAATATACCCAGAGGAATGGAAATCATCAAGTCGAAGGTATACCTGTTCCCCAATGTTCATCGCAGCACTCTTTACAATAGCCAAGAGTTTGACCCAGTCCAAATGTCCATCATCGGATGAGTGGATACGGAAAATGTGGTATATCTACACAATAGAATACTACTCAGGTATAAAAACGAATGAAATACTGCCATTTGCAACAACATGGATGGATCTTGAGAGAGTTATATTAAGTGAAAGGAGTCAGGCACAGAGAGAGAAATACCACATGTTGTCACTTATTGGTGGGAGCTAAATATTAATAAATAAATTCACACACACACACACACAAAAAAAAAACCGCAGGGGGGCGGGGAAGAAGATATAACAACTACAATTATTTGAAGTTGATATGACAAGCAAACAGAAAGGACATTTTTGGGTGGGAGGGAGGAAAGGGAGGAGGGAGGGTAGTTTTGTTAAGGGGCAACAATAATCAACCACAATGTATATCGACAAAATAAAATTAAAAATAAATAAATAAATAAAATTGAAAAAAAAAAAAAGAAAACCTGAACAGGAGAATAATGAACAATGATATTGAAGCAGTAATCAGCAGTCTTCCAACAAAGAAAAGCTCAGGACCAAATAACTTTACTGTTGAATTCTACCAAACCATTAAAGAATTAATACCAATTAGTTTCAAATTATTTCAAAAAATTGAAACAGGCTATTCTCTCAAATTGATTCTATGAAGCCATCATCACCCTTATACCAAAATCAGACCAAGAGACAACAGCAACAAAAAGAAATCTACAGGCCAATATCTTTAATGAACATAGATTCAAAAATCCTCAAAATATCAATATATACATTTTTGACTTACCATATTTTCAACTTATGGTGGACTTGTAGAGATGTAAACCAATCAAAATTTAAGGAGAATCAGTCATAAAAATGAAGAAAATGTGGAAGGAATGATCTTCCTCAATAAGGTATGTGCTCCTGGCTCAGGGCAGAACAAATAGGTGATGGTAACAAAATAGAGAGGC
>NW_007800556.1:0-1214 GCF_000696425.1 Galeopterus variegatus | reverse complement strand
GTGCTGTGTTCTAAAGCCACTGTGTGGAGTGCGTCAGGGAGGTCAAGGAACAAGAGTGAAGGCGGAAAACCGACTGTTGACAAAATTCAGCAATTTGGAAAACCCAGGAAAACAAGGTGAAATGATGAAGTCTGGTTCCATAAAGAGTATTGCTCTCATTTATTTTGTAACCACCAGATGAAATAACCTTAGAGTAGATAAAGCCTAACAGTGGGAGTTTTTATACCTAATAATGGGAGTGAAGGGCCTCAGCTCTGCTGTGGCAAAATGGATACATCTGTCTCTGTGCACGCTTAAGACCTACATAGGATTTTTAATGAGACTGTCTACCTAATACTGGCTCTTTTCGACTTTTAGTATTTTCCCATTTGTGCTTCTTACATTAATCCAAATACTCCAGTATGAGCACCTCTTTTAAGGCCATGGGTCATCATAAGAGGTTGGCACTACACTGTTTAATCTGCTACAAACAGTCTCTTAATTTCTGATTTGGTGTCATTGAGTAAGCCCGCTGAGTAGCAGATACAAACTTGTATAGAAGTTCAAAAGAAAGCAGCTCAGACCTGGTTCAAAGATATAAGAAGGATGGAGATCAGAAAACCATGCACAGAAGGGTCACTTCTATCCTTCCTTGGTCTGATATTTGTCTCGGGGAACTACCTTCTCACCACTTTAATTGGAAGTTGTCAGTGGAATTCTCAGTAGCCACGTTGGAGCCAGGGATGGCCCAGTGCAGGATTTTGGGAATGTTCTTGTCCCGTAGCACAACAGATTAGATGCTGCTTCACAGTGAATTGGCTACTTAGTAATGCAGCCAGATGATGCTGTAGCCATGAAGAGTGAGTGACAGTTTCTGATTCCTGATACTAGTGTTGAGACACGAATTTTTCCTGTTCAGTAAACAATGTTAAACATTATAACTGATGCTTAATACTCTAGAAGCTTAAATGTCATCCCAATCACTTTCTCCACATTTCAACATTATTGTCTGTGAATATTTGAAGGTACTTCCCATGCTGATCATACTCGTCAGGTGTTAGAATAATCTAGCCAAACCTTCATTGAATGTTTCTCCAGTATTCATCATTATGCATGCACGTGGCCATTTCTGGTGGATTCACACAGAAGGTTGTTAATGCCTTGAGCCAGGTTTAGAAAATTAGGGATTAATGTCTCTAAATGCAAAGCTGATGCTGGATTTTTTTTTTTTTTTT
>NW_007800555.1:0-1214 GCF_000696425.1 Galeopterus variegatus | reverse complement strand
AAGGAAAAAAAAAAAAAAAAAAAAAAAAAAAAAAAAAAAGAAAGAAATTCTTGTTGCAGATCATGGTAAGCATTACATTTGGTTGAGTGGAATTGTGTAATATTTTTGGATTTTTTGCCATCATGTTACATTGTAATTGTGGGTATCTTATTCTCTCTATGCCTTATTGCTAATGACAACAGACAGTAGTAGTGCCTGGTATCAGTATTTTAACTGTACTTCCCAGATATATTTAATATGCAGCCTGGTTTAAGAATCATGAATTAAAGTAAGGAAAAACTGTTTCTGTGCTTTTATAGTAAAGGTAGAAAATAAAATGTTGTGGTTAGAGAAGCATCTCGGTTATATTGGTGCTGCTCACTGTCTGAGGCGAAATAGATCTTGAAGTATTGGGATTGATGAGATGTTGTTGCCCATATGTTAGATGGGCTGTCAACATACACACTGAAGTCACCAGTAAGGAAATATGACAGTAGATGTCTGAATGGAAAGGAGATTTACCAGGGAACCAGTGGATTCTTGTGCAGTGAGGAGGATGCTTATAGATTCCAACAGTGACAGCTCTGGATGTGGTAGGCCACAAGTATGTAGAAATTTGTGTTTATACGAGTTAAATACTGACATGAGTTAATGCTAATCTCTTATTTAAACTTACGTATGTCTGCAAAATCTTTGGCAGTCAGCTTTTTAATTTTGTTGAATCGTGCGTAAAGATAGGCAGACTCCTTTGGCAAGGGTGGCACAGCGTCAATGTCAACTTCTTCACAGTATACAGAGCCACTTAAACACACACACAGCAGGCATGTGGGCATTTCTAAATTGGGAAACAAAATCATAAAAGTATAAACAGTATTTTGAAAATATTTGACCTCTAGTGGTAAAATTATTGCTATCATGAGTGCTATTACTAATTTGAAAAGATGTTTTGCAGAATCATAGGTGATAGCAGAAAAGGTATTTAGTCATGGTAGCTAGTGACCTACATTGTGCTTGATAATTCACCAGAATTTTGTAATCCACACTCTCTTTTTATTCTCCGTTTTAGCAGCAGAGCTTAATTGCTGAATTGATTGACAGTCACATTTCCTCATTTGAATACCAAAAAAGAATTTATAAAGCAGGAGTGAAGATAAGCTTGATTACCAAGTTTGGTGTGTCAGAAACATATTTCACATTGGTGACAGTAGCTAATGACTTAGAAACCATTAGTTAAG
>NW_007800554.1:0-1214 GCF_000696425.1 Galeopterus variegatus | reverse complement strand
ATCTAAAAAGCCTTGTCAATCTGAGTGATTCTCCAGCAGCTGGCTGCCCCTCACTGCTCCGAGAAAGGCAATAAAACTGGGAGAACCAATAAAAGCAAGTGGTGTGGGGCTTGACAGATCTGGCTGTCCCCGGCAGGTGACGGCCAACTCAACCACAGAGGAAAATGGAAGTTGGAGAAAAGTGGTCCAGGGAGGGAGAGACCCTGAGAAACCTGGCCCCACTGTTCATCTGGGCATGGGCACTCGTCAGCCTGTGTGGGAGCAGGGCTCAGGCATGGCCCCAGGGAGGGCGCAGAGCTGCAAGCGGCCGTGGGAGCCTTGCATGGGGAGGCGGGTGCATGCGATCTGTGCCTGGCATGCATGGGGTCTGCACCTGGCATGCATGGGGCTAAGAGCAGGCACAAACGCTGGGCAAGTTTGGGGTCAAAGAGCCTCCAGCCCTGGCAAGATTCGTTGCAAGTCAAACTATATCTTCTGAGCTGATCCCCTATTGCCAAGGTCCATGCACCCAGCATGGAACCACCCTCTTGGAACCCTCCATTCACATCTAGGCCCAGGTCCCACAACTTGGCAGAGACAGGGCAGCCCCTCCACACCTGCCCTGAGGATGTGGCATGCTGCTCTAGGCCCTGCCTTGCATGGAGGCGGGTGGGACAGACAGGCCCCCAGCCCCCAGCGGGCCCTCCTGCTTTCCTGCTAGCTGGCTCCCAGGCACTGCCAGCCCCACCCCCACTAACTGCTAGGCTCTGCCTCCCCTGCCCCCATCTGCAGGCACCCAAGCCTTGTCACTCACCACAGCTGCCTCTCCCTGACTCCCTGCCTATCTCCAAGGACAAAGTGAGCAGGGAGGAGCTGGGGTGATGCCCAGCTCACCAATGCTGGAGCCAGGACCCCCAGAAAGCTGGGAGGAGGCTGAGGCCAAGTTTCTTAACGTTTGTCACCAAGGGCGGCCAGGCCCCCAGCCAGGGGTCACCTGATCACCACCCCCCATCTCTTCTCTGAAAAGAGCAGGTTTTTGGGCAGACACCCTGCCTCCTTGGAAGGCTGGTCAAAGACGGGGAAGGGGTGGGAGGGGGCCTGGATGCTGTGGGACTCTGAGCAGGGAACTTGCCCTCTCTGAGCCTCTACTTCCTCAGCTGTGGAGGGGAGCGTGATTGCCAAGGCCCCTCCAGCATTGACATTCCCTGACTCTTTGAGTTTAAAGCCACGACTGA
>NW_007800553.1:0-1214 GCF_000696425.1 Galeopterus variegatus | reverse complement strand
GCAGTTGGCCTGATGCCTAAATGTTAGACCCCTGACCAGGTGACCCTCTCACAGGACACTTGTTTATATTGGCAAACACCCAGATGGTGCTTATCTGACCTGTGTCTAGTTTGTTTTTGCCAAGATAGCCACTCTCTAGGACAGCCCTGACCAGGAGGAGAGTTCGGTTCAGGTGTGTGGGTCAGGTGAGACATGGAGGAGGAGGCACAACAAAGCACATGAAATAACAGAAGTGGTTTTATTACTTGTAGTTCCCAGAGAGCAGAGGACAGCACGCCCCACAGGCCAACAGGAAGGGGGAAGCTGTTCAGTACACGAGAGCCCGGCCTGCATGTGGGGAGCAAGAGAGAGAGAGAAAGAGGGGGACTTATGGGCCTAAGCCTTTCCTGGGATCCAGAGTGTTGTCCAAGCAGGTTTCCCATGGGGGAGGGGTGGGTCCTACGTGGTGCATTTAGAGCAAGCAGGTGTGAGTTCCACGGGGGCAGGTTGTGACTGAGTGGTCACTGTGGCATATCTGCATGGTTCACGTGGGGTGTAGGGTCGGTGAAACAAGTCAAGCAGGCTGTATCTAGTTGTCCCATAGGGAGGTGGTCACCAGGTGGCAGCTGTCCAAGGCAGATGTCTGGACCAATCACACTGAGGAACGGGGAGGAGGTGGAGAATGGGAAACTGTCAGGTGACTAAGCCCTGCCTCTGGTATGAGAAAGTTCCACCTGCGTTGAAAATGGATGCTGAAGTGGCATAAAATGATAAGAACTCACTATGCCCTCTGGCTTCAGGTGTCCCCTGTGGAGATGTTGGGCAGGAGACTGAAGGCAAGAAGAAGAGTGAAGGAGGGCAGTTGTTCCCGGCTCCCACCCTGCTGGCCAGTCAGTCAGCAGTGGCTGCGTTCCTCTTCTAAAGCCACCACTCTGGTTGGGTGGCCCTCTTTGTGGCTCTCTCCAGTCTCTGGTAAACTTTCCTTGCTCTTGCTCCTTCAGGCAGAGAGGCGGTAACAGCTCCCAGCTGTTGCTAGTCCCTGGTGCTCCATCATCCTTTCTCGACAATGCCTCCACGCATTCTCTGAACTCTCCTCAGTTATTGTGTGCACCTTCCCATGTGGATTATGACTGATTGCCTTGGTTCGAATGTCCCCCCAAAACTTAATCTTCATTGTGACAGTGTAAAGAGGGTGGGAAATCCTATTATGGTAATTGAAAGGTGGGGCCTTGAAG
>NW_007800552.1:0-1214 GCF_000696425.1 Galeopterus variegatus | reverse complement strand
CGCCCCAGCAGGGCTCTCCGCTGGTCTTCCAAGGCCCCCTTTCCTGAAAGGCAGTGAGGCCAGTGTGGAGGGTCTAGGAGACCCTCAACTCAGAGGCCTTTACAAGAGGAGGAGCGAGCCTGGAGACCGGTCACCTGACCCTGCCTCCAGGGTGCTAGACAGTGGGTGGCCCCCTGCACTTCCGTGGAGCACATTCCCTGCACACTTGGTGCCCCTTTATTTGTAGAATCCTTTTTACATGGGAAAATCCCTTATGTTCTCTCCTGAGGAAGTTGTTAGTTGTTTACAAACACCTTGGAGGTGGATGTGGCCATATCTACCCCTCCCTTCCTCCCTTCCATTCATAGGCGAAGAAACTGAAGCTCAGAGACAGGAAGCCTGTTGTCAAGGCCAGGTGACCAGTACATGGCAGAGCAGGCGCTAAGACCCTCGCTGTCTGTAACATCACACAGTTTCATAGAAAAAAATGCAATGCAGAAGCACCAGCAGAAACGGCAGGTCCCCTCCAGAGTCTAGGCTACTGCCCTCCTGGACAGTGCTCCATGCTATGGCTTCCAAATGGTCCCCTCCTGTCATTTCCTGAGGGTCTGATCTGTTGTGGGCCCAGGTGTGGGGGGCCTGGGGAGGTGGGGGGAGTCCGAAGTTGTCAAGACACCCCATGAGGATCTTGGCATTTTTCCTGGTCTGAGCACATTCTGCAGCAATGAGGGGGGACTCAGGGCCTCCCTGGGAGTTTAGACAATGTGCCTGAATTTGACTCACAACATAGGCAGAGTGGCCCTGGCTGTACAGGGAGGACAAGAGGAAGGTCTGCAGAGACTGGTGCGCATGAGTCCTGGGGGGCCCCTGCAGGACAACCGGATTGCAGACCCAACAGCCTTCTTCACAAGCCATCCCATTTCAGCTTGTCCCTGCATCTTCTGTGTGTCTCCAGTGTGATCACATGTATGTGGGGCCTGAGAGGGGCTCCTGGAGGTTTGCCGAGGCCAACGTGGACCCTGGGGTCTGTTCCTTTCAGGGTTTCCCTGGCCATGCTAGACATCAGAATGTCCCCTTCACCCAGGATGACCCCAGATCGTCTCTGAGGCAGAGGCCAGCCTCTGTCCCCAATCTCCCTCCCACTTGCTCTGTTCAGCAGGGCTGGCCAAACTTCCTTCTTTGTCATCTCCTCAGCTGGCTAAATTATTCTTCAAAAAAAAAAAACAGAAAAAAAA
>NW_007800551.1:0-1214 GCF_000696425.1 Galeopterus variegatus | reverse complement strand
AAAAATCTGAATACATAAGCATATTAAAAGGATTATACACCATCCCTAAGCTGGATTGATTTCAGGAATGCAAGGGCTTTTCATTTCAACATATGAAAATCAGAGAATGTAATATGCTACTGAAATAGAATGAAGAAACAAATATGATCACTTTAATGGTTGCAGCAAAATAATCTTACAAAATTCAACATACTTTTATGATAAAATTATTCAGCAAATTAGTAAAACAGGGGAATTACTTCAGCATTATAAAAGGTATTTATGAAAACTGGACAGCTTACATCATAATCAATGGTGAAAATATAAATACTTTTCTTATAAGAACAGGATCATGACAAGGATGCACACTTATCACTTCTATTCAACATTGTAATGGAAGTTTCAGCCACGATAATATGGTAAGAAAAATAAATAAAAGGCATCTGAAGTCAAAAGAAAAAAGTGAAGCTATCTGTATTCACAGATAACATTATATAAAGAAAATCCTAAAAGATTCACAGAAAACTATTAAAGCTAACAAATTAATTCAGCAAAGTTGCAAGATACAATATCAACAAACAAAAATCAGTGTATATTTATACATCAGTAATGAACAATCCAATGGTGGGAAATATCTTTGGGGAAAATAATCAAGATTTTGCAGGAGTATAGATAAAAGAATTTATGGGGCTGTTTTTTTAATCTTACCCTGAGGTCTTGGAACCTCAAAATATCTGCCTTCTGTAAGAAGTCTGTGTTTAGTAAATTACACTGCCACAGTTATTCCTATCAAATTTTCAGATTAGAAAGGTGATAGTATGTATAGATTGTCTAAATTCATATTGTCATGTATCTTTAAATTTGTAAGGCTTGACGTATGTTAACTAAATTGAAGCAAAGTGCCAGGGGGAAACGTGAGAACTTATGGTTATTTAATATATATTTACACATGTGTCCCAGACCCTGAGTAAATATCATCATTTGCTTTAAAGAAGACATAAGGGTAAAGATTCATTATTGTGATATCCTGAGCATCATTCACATCCCTCAGTCAGTAGGAGGATGCCTATGTCAAAGGGATGTCAAAGAGCTGCATTAAGAGTATTGGTTTGGATTTTGATTCCACAGGAACCACAGAGAGGAGAACAGGAGTGTTGAATGTGTTCCTGCTCATAACAGGTGACTAGGCATTGCAAGATTTTCCTGAGACGGAAATTAAAATGGTGTTATATATG
>NW_007800550.1:0-1214 GCF_000696425.1 Galeopterus variegatus | reverse complement strand
AGATAAAAATGAGGAGCTTTTTGGAAAATGGGGGGAAAAATCAGCCTTGCTATGAATTGGTAAGGAACTTGGCTGCATTCAGTCCATGTACTAGGGCTTTGTGGAAGTTGGAACTTGGGAGTTGTTAACCAGAGGATTTGGCAGAATAAATTTCTAAGCAGCAAAGCATTCAGGAAACTGCATGGCTACTTGCAACAGCCTACGCTGAGTTAAGGCGGCAAAGGCACAACGTAAAGCCTGAATTTAAAAGGAAAACAGAGTGTGAAGATTTAGAAAATTTACAGCCTGGTTATGTGGTAGAGAAGCAGAGAGCACTTTAGAAGAAAAATTCAATGGTACTAAGAAGATTAACACAAAAGTATGAGATTATCAAGAGAAGGGGAAAAGGACCCTAAAAGCACTGCGGAAGCCTCTGGGGCCAACCCTTCCATTTCAGGCCCAAAGGCCTGGAGAGACAAAAGGGTCTCTGGGAACAGGCCTGAGGCACCCTCCACAGGCTCTCTGCTCAGGGCCACCTTGAGAAGCTGCTTCCAGCACCAGAACCTCAGCTGCTCCAGCTTCTCTAGCCATGGCTAAATTGGCCCCAAGTGTGGCTAGACCCACAGTTTTGGAAAATACAAGCCAGAAGTCTTGGTGGCATCCAGATGGTGTTAATAAGTTTTTAGGCTCACAGAATGCCAGAGCTGGGAAGGCTTGGAGTCTCCATCCCGATTTCAAAAGACGTACAGAAAAGCCTGGGGATCCAGGAAGACATCTGTCACAAGGGCGGATTCACTGCATAGAGCCTTCGCTAGAGTAATCCTGAGCGGAGATGTTGGGTCAGAGTTGCAGCAGAGAAACCCCATGTCTAGTGGAGCCTGAGAGTGGGACCACCATAGAGACCCCAGAGTTATGGAGCTACCAGTGTACAACCCCAGCCTGCAAGAGCTGAAGACCAGGAAAGCCATAGGAGTAGAGCTGCCTGAGGATTTGGGGACCCAACTCCCGCACCAGAGTACAGAGAACATCGAACATGGAGCCAAGGTAACTGATTTGCCAGCTTTGAGATATAATGCCTGCCCTTCTGGGTTTTGGACTTGTTTGGGACCTGTTACCCCTTTCTTTTGGCCCATTTCTCCCTTTTGGAATGGGAATATATACCCTGTGTTTGTCTCACCATTGTATCTTGGAAATAGATAACTTGTATTGATTTCACAGATGGGACTTTGAACTTT
>NW_007800549.1:0-1214 GCF_000696425.1 Galeopterus variegatus | reverse complement strand
TATCCGACCGGTCCGCAGGAGTGCGAGAAGCCACAGCCATGTCCGCCCCAGGGGAAGTGGCGATGGGCATCGACCTGGGCACCACGTACTCGTGCGTGGGCGTGTTCCAGCAGGGTCGGGTGGAGATCTTCGCCAACGACCAGGGTAACCGCACCACGCCCAGCTACGTGGCCTTCACAGACACAGAGCGGCTGGTTGGCGACGCCACCAAGAGCCAGGCTGCACTGAACCCACACAACACGGTGTTTGATGCCAAGAGGCTGCTCGGGCACAAGTTCGCGGACGCAACTGGGCAGTCGGACATGAAGCATTGGCCCTTCCAGGTGGTGAGCGAGGGTGGCAAGCCCAAGGTGCGCGTGTCCTACCGCGGGGGGGACAAAGCGTTCTACCCGAGGAGATCTCCTGTGACACTCAGCAAGATGAAGGAAACGGCTGAGGCATACCTGGCCCAGCCGGTGAGGCGCGCTGTGATCACGATGCCCGCCTTCTGCAACGACTCGCAGCGCCAGGCCACCAAGGACGTGGGTGCCATCGCGGGGCTCAACGTGCTGAGGATTATCAGTGAGCCCACTGCGGCCGCTATCGCCTATGGGCTGGACCGGCAGGGCGCCGGAGAGCGCAACGTGCTCATTTTTGACCTGGGCGGGGGCACCTTCGACGTATCAGTCCTCAATATCGATGTTGGTGTCTTTGAGGTGAAGGCCAACGCTGGAGACACCCACCTAGGTGGAGAGGACTTCGACAAGCGGCTGGTGAATCACTTCATGGAGGAGTTCCAGTGGGAGCCCGGCAGGGATGTGAACGGGCATAAGCGGGCCCTGCGAAGGCTGCGCACGGCCTGTGAGTGCACCAAGCGCACCCTGTCCTCCAGCACCCAGCCACCCAGGAGATAGACTCCCTGTTCAAAGGCATAGACTTCTACACGTCCATCACTCGTGCCCGCTTTGAGGAGCTATGCCAGACCTCTTCCCCAGCACGCTGGAGCCTGTGGAGAATGCCCTGTGGGATGCCAAGCTGGACAAGGCACAGATCCACGACGTCGTCCTGGTGGGCGACTCCACCCGCATCCCAAAGGTGCAAAGCTGCTGCAGAACTTCTTCAAGGGCAGAGAGCTAAACATGAGCATCAACCCTGATGAGGCCGTGGCCTATGGGGCTGCGGTGCAGGCGGCAGTGTTGCTGGGGGACAAGGGTGAGAAAGTGCAGGATCTCCTG
>NW_007800548.1:0-1214 GCF_000696425.1 Galeopterus variegatus | reverse complement strand
GGAACGTGTTATATAGACTTGCACATGATGTGGAAGGCCAAATGATGCCCCTTCACCTCCCCAAAATATGTGTGGGTGTATGTGCATGTGCATGTGCGTGTGTGTATGTGTGTGCATGTGTGTGTGTGTCTCTGGAACCTGTGAGCATGTCATGTTACATGGGAAAAAGAACTTTGCACATATAATTAAGGACTTTAAGATTGGGAGTTTTACCTGCATTATCCAAATGTGCCCAAGCTAGTCACGTGGGTTCTTAAAAACTGAGAAATTTCTCTGGTGTCAGAGATGCATGGAGGAAGAAAGTAGTAGACAAATGCATCAGAAGGGGAAATAGAAGAGATTCCCAATGTGAGAAGGATTCACTGCACAAGTTGCTGGTTCTAAGGTATAGAGCCCACGTACAGAGAGATGAGAAAGCTGTAGGAGCTTTGGGCAGCCCTCAGCTGATAGCCAGCAAGGAAACCGAGATCTTAGTCCTACAACCATGAGGACCTCGGGCCTGCTAAGAACCAGAACAAGCTGGGAAATACATTTTTCCTGGAGCTTTCTGATAAGAGCCCAGCCTGCTGACATTTTAATTTCAACCTTATTAGAGCCTGAGCAGAGAAACCAGCAGAGACCACCAGGACTTTTCACCCACAGAACAATGAAATGATATATTTTTTGGTTGTTTTAAGCTTCTAAATTTGTTGTCATTTTTTTTTGCAGCAACAGAAAACTAATACAAATCAGTAAAAGATACACATCACAAATCAATACTTGATAATTCTGCAGCATGACGGCCAATCCTTCAGTACTACCTGTGTGCCTAGTATCCTGTATTTCAAGTCAGGACACCCCAAATGTACATTTAGATGTCATGAAAATATATGAATCCATTTCCGTGAAGCAGAAAAGATGGACAAATATTTAATGTTGCAGAAAAGACAGAAACTTAACATTGTTATGTAGAAACAATGGGGAGCTATGAAAATATTTTTTTTAGTATGAATTGATGAAAACTGTCAGCCAAACCAAAAAATATGCCAACATCATATTTCATATTCCAAGTTACAACATTTTCAATATACTTAGTACTTACCGAAAGAATATACTAACCTAAAAATATCTTTATATTTTGATGAACAGAATTTTTTTTTTCTTTCCTTTTTGTCTTTTTTACTGACTGGTAACGGGATTGCAACCCTCAGTGTTGCGCCCGTACCGGGGACCGG
>NW_007800547.1:0-1214 GCF_000696425.1 Galeopterus variegatus | reverse complement strand
GATTTTAACGTCAAGAATTGAGAACCGTGACATGACAGTCAGCATGACATGACAGTACTGATGGGCCTTCCCTTTCTCAAATGCCACCCCCCCCCAAGTGTAGGGCTGTTTATACTTTCAAACGTTTTAAATGCTTGTCCTTTAAAAGGAGGGTCTCATATCCCTTCCTGTAAGATCTTAAGGACGCCCAAATTCCTGCCTGATCTATAAGAGGGACACAGCCGAACATGAACCTGACCGAGCCTCACGGGGACGGGAGCTCTGTCAGTTAGCTTTTCCATCCCAACATCTACTGCATTTCCACTACTGCAGGCACTGCATCAGGTGCTGTGATGCAAAAGTGAACAAGGCTTGAGCTCTACTTTCCAGGGGTGTAATTTTCTCCTCTTATGAGTCTCTTGAAATGCACATAGTATGGAAAGGGAAAGCCACAACAAACCAGGTCACAGCAGGGTGTTTGTGCCACCTAAGATTCTGCCTTGTCTTGCCAAAAAGAGGGTTCTTAGTGATATAACCACGGGGGGTGGAGGTGTCAAACAGCAGAAAAAGAGAAGTTTGGGGGCATTAAAGACACATTTCACCCACAGACCTGAACTTTATTTCTTCACATCATCTTTCCAAGAAGAGTGTAAGAAACAAAACCCACGTGATCCCCAGTGATGCTAAGGAGGCCAACATTGTGATTTCACCCATCTCTCTTCATGCATGTCCCTGCTACTAGTTGGCTGTGAACTAGCTCTTCTCTCTGTACTGCTGTCTTTGACCCTGCTGCACCTGAGCTACAGGGGAGACAGCTACACCTAAGTGAAAAGCAAGAAAATCACCTCTACGTGTATCACAGAACGCAGCACAGCAGGGCTGGAAGCCAGTCATTTGGCTGAATGCCTTGCACTTTGTGCGTGCATCACTTTGGGAATGTTACACACTTGTACTGGGTTAGAAATCTTGACTCTCCTTTGATCTTAGAATAGGATCTTTAGGTAAATACATGAATGGAGCTAAAAGGCTCTCGAGTGGAGGACAAAAGTCCACAGATAGCTTGGCAAAAGCCATCTAATCTAATCTAATCACTGTTCAGGGATGGGATTGTGTATTTTAACTGTTTTAGTTCCCTGGTTTGATTCTGGCTTGAAGGACTATTGACTATTTAACATACTGATTGTTCTTAAGATATGTTAAGGAAACTGCTTGAATGCTGTTTAAATATGCTGAGA
>NW_007800546.1:0-1214 GCF_000696425.1 Galeopterus variegatus | reverse complement strand
TATCTGACAAGGGATTAATATCCAGAATTTATAAGGAACTCAAACAACTTAATTAAAAAAAACCCAAATAATTCAATTTAAAAAAATGGGCAAAAGGGCTGAGTAGAAATTTTTCAAAGACAGACATACAAATGGCCCACAATGCTTAACATCACTAGTCATCAGGGAAATGCAAATCAAGTGAAAAAATGCTCAATATCACTAATCATCAGGGAAATGCAAATCAAGTGAAAAAATGCTCAATATCACTAATCATCAGGGAAATGCAAATCAAAACCAAATTGAGATATCATCTCACCCCAGTTAGACTGGCCGTTATTAAAAAGACCAAGAATAACAAATGCTGGTGAGGATGTGGAGAAAGGGGAACTCTTCTACACTGTTGGTGGGACTGTAAGTTAGCACAGCCACTATGGAAAAACAGTGTGGAGGTTTCTCAGACAACTACAGATAGAACTATCATATGATCCAGCAATCCTACTTCTGGATATATACACAAAGGAATGCAAATCATCATGTTGAAGGGATACCTGCACTCCTGTATTCATTGTAGCTCTATTTACAATAGCCAAAATATGGAACCAACCTAAATGTACTTAGGATTTTAAGTGGTAATGTTGGCCTTGACCCAGTAAACCGTGAAATCACTGACCTTAGGAACTTTTTCTAGGATTCTAGGGTCTGGAGTAGTAAGTGCTAGGATAAATCTGGGTCTGGAATTTTATGTGTTTCTGAATCTTCGGCTTTGCATGACCTGCAGTGACTTCACAAGGTGACTTCTTTTGGTGTGGAGGTTGGGGTAGGGAAGAGGTGAAAAGAAGTAGCCAGTGTAATGTATAAAGGAAAGGAGGTGGAAGATTCATCTAGTCTCTTTCTAGCTCTACTTCACATTGTTCAAGGGAACAAAAAAAAAAAAACACTCTTACTATCTTTTGTCTTCTTTATTCTGTACAATTTTAAGGTAATATTTTTTGTATAGTTTTTGTTTCATTAGGATGACAAATTTGCAAAGTTCCTTGAGTTTAGAAGATAAGTAAGGGTCTTTTAGTACATGTTAATATGCATGTAGATTTATTTTAGGTCTCCAAATTAATTATTCCTATCCTGTCACTTAAAAAAGGCCTCTTATGCTCATGTAGAAATGTAGAACATTCCCCTTTTTAGATTCCTTATTGCTTGAATAATCTTGCTTTTTTGTGCCATGTTTCTTTAGA
>NW_007800545.1:0-1214 GCF_000696425.1 Galeopterus variegatus | reverse complement strand
TTCTTTTATGGATCACAAATTTATTTGATATTGTATCTAAAAACTTATCATCAAACTCATCGTCACCTAGATTTCTCCTAGTAGAACATTTATAGTGTTGCATTTTACATTTTGGCCTACAATCTATGTCGAGTTAATTTTTGTGTGATGTGTAAGCTCTGTGTCTAGGCGCTCTCTGTCCCTATATCTGTCTTTGTTTCTCTCTACATATATACATGCAAATGTTCCAGCACTGTTTGTTGAAAAGACTGTCTTTTCTCTATTGAATTGCATTTGTGACTTTTTCAATGTCAATTTATTATACGAGTATTTGTGTAGGTCTATATTTACTCTTTGTATTTGGTTCCACCTAACTATATGTCTGTTCTTTCACTGGCACACTGTCTTCATTACTTAGCTTTATAGGAAGTCTTGATGGCAGAAAGTGTTTGACCTCAGTTCTCTGATAAGTCCAAGAAAAGTCATCGATTTTCACTCAGTTTGTCCAGCTTTTTCTTGTTGATGATTTCTAAGTGCTTTACATGTCAAAGCTGATCCCAGAAGTTTTCCCTCATATGGTTTTTTGAACTTCTGGGCATAAGCAAATGGAGTTACTCTTTGAGGAGGGGAATGGGCTTCTGGTTGTACTGATGATTCAGGGTCCTGATCCATTCACGTCTAAATGGTTATCAGAGTGAAAACAGTCTCTCTGTGCCGCAGTTTTCCTAAGTTAAAATGAGTGTTCAAATATACTATTTTCAGGGGTCTTTCTTGCTTGGATATTAAATCTTAAGATTAAAAATCCTCCTTTTAGGACTGAAAGGCATACGACAATCCATCGTTTCTCTCTAGTGTCTGATTTTGCCCAGAACTTTTGGGTCTAGGCAGGCCCTATTCTGGTCCCTCACCATATCTCTCCATCAGGTCTTCTCCTTTGGCCTGTAACAGCCATTAGCGCATATTGCATGCTACAACTTTCTATTGTTTTGGAGACAAAGTGTGGTTCTATATCATTAGAGCTAGAGGAAGTGTGAACAGTCTACCAATCCACATTCCTATGAAACAGATAAAAAAAAAAAAAAAGGTTGTTTTCCTGATATAGACCTTGTGTAAATGATCTATGGCTTTACTACTCCCACCATTACTAGCTGTTGTTTCTGGAGCTCTTACTACGTGCAAAGCAGCATTATATGCCTTTCAGAGATTATCTCATTTATTCTGTGTATCAGCCTTCT
>NW_007800544.1:0-1214 GCF_000696425.1 Galeopterus variegatus | reverse complement strand
TTTATAAATTACCCAGTCTCAGGTATTTCTGTTATAGCAACACAAATGGACTAAAACAGGAGCTCATCCCTTCCACAGAAGGGATGTCCAATGCCACATTTATAAAAGTCAAAAACTAGAAGCAACCAAAATGTTCAAAAAAGGAATGGATAATATGTTGATTGAATAAACATAAACTATGTGAAATTGCAAAACCTCAGGTTGTTAAAGATTATTTGATGATTTATTAAATGACACTCACTGCTGTAAAAATGTAGTGCAACTGTGGTCCTCACACCCAGCCTGTGGAAGCTGAATAAACTTCAGCCCTTTTGGAAAGCAATTTGGCAGCATGTTCAAAGAATCAGGAAAATGGCTGGAGCCTTGTTTCCCCTCACTGCCATCCTGAGAATTTTACTTTGAGAAATAATCTTCCCAAAAGGACGGAGGAAGTAAGCATGGGAATGCTTATCATAACATTATTCATAATAGAGAAAACTGGCGAATAACCTGTATCAGTCAGGAGCTTTGAACAAAAACTTAAGTGGGAGAATGGACTTGTAAAGTATAAATCCTGGAAATGCAATAGACAGACACAATAGAACATTAAACATTGCTGTAAGTACACAAAATATTTATTGTTTAAGCCAACTTCAGATTGTGGCATTTGTAGCTTAAAGTTTTAAAGAACACTAAAATTGTCTAGTATTTATGTTTAGCAAATATATTTGAGGCTTTTCCTCTAAAATGTTAATCTTTATAGACGTGTGGGTTTTTGTAATATTTTGGCTCCAATTTAAGGAAAGATCAATAAATTTTAAAAACTCAGAGAGAGATGTTCTTACTAAAGATCCCAGATGAGGTGACATCCCATTTAGGCCATTTCCTAACTATACCACCATTTGAGGACAATAGAGGTTTGAGAAAATACATGGGGGAAGCCCCCAAAACAATGAGAAACTGTCCCAGCTGGTGATAAAATGTGCCATCTTCCCTCTAGGAAATAAAGAAACAAACTCTCTCAATATATGGTGTTAGTATTCTGGGAGGGTTCCTGGTGTGGATGAAAAACAGATGGCTGAAATGTCATTTAAGCAACTGGGTCCATCTGTTTCTGAAGGTGAAATTTGGCCTAGGTACATGTTTTTTTTTTTTTTTTTAAAAGATGACCGGGAAGGGGATCTCAACCCATGGCTTGGTGTTGTCAGCACCACGCTCAGCCAGTGAGCAAACCG
>NW_007800543.1:0-1214 GCF_000696425.1 Galeopterus variegatus | reverse complement strand
GAACTTCAAAAACAAAGCTAAAAGAAGAATGGAAAGAAATATTTGTAATTCACATGACAGTAAAAGGGATGATATTTCAAATACACAAAGCTCTCCTCAAAATTAAAATAAGAGAAAAATTACTCAGTAAAAAACTAAACAAATCATATGGATGAACAAATAACAAGAATAAGTACAATGGACATCCAACGAATTAATGGAAAAAAATTGTTTATAAAATAAATAATGCATATTAGAAAACAGTGAGATATTCTAGGTCTGTTGGTTTAAAAGATGTTTTTAAAAATGCTTATGCTCAATTTGGCAAGGATGTGGGAAAACAGAAAATTTCATACATTCTGGGTGGGGGTGTAAATTTTGGGTGGAAAATTGGTATTATGTAATAAAATTAAAATGAGCATGGCTTTTGATCCAAGTATTTCACATTCAGGAATTTATCCTGCAGAAGTACTCTTGAAACGGAGCAAAGATGGAAGCATAAGGAACTGCAGGAATGTTCCCCCTAAGTGGGAAATAACCTAAACTTCCAACAATAGGGGATTGTGTAACATTCACACAATAAAAAACTATATAACTATTAAAATGGTAAGCTAAGTTTATAATGGAATGGTCCGTAACAGAATTAAGTAGGAAAAAAGCAAATTTCAGGACAGAATGCTTATGATCTGATTTCTATAAAAAACTGTGTGTGTGCATGTGTGTGTGTGTGTGTGTCTGTGTGTACACTTTGTTATATTCACAGCAGAAATATCTGGGTAAATATACACTAAGCTGTTCATAATGGCTATCTCTGGATGATGGGTTTATGTGAAGATTTGTACTCTGTTTTTAAAATTATTTTTGCAATGAACAAATACTGCTTTTATAATCAGAGAGATAGAGGAAGAGAGAGAGAGAGATTGAGAAAGAAAGGTTGGAAATATAGGGGAAAAGCGCCAGCCAAGGGTTAGTAGCTAGTAGACCTTTAGGCTGAGTCATGGCCTTTCTGGGCCCCAGTTTCTCCATGTACAAAACAAGAGGGTTGCATTAACTACCCGGGTCCCTTCCTTCTGTGACTCTAAGCCTTGTGTTCACCCTTCATAGGTGGAGTAGAAATCAGGGGAGAAGGTTCAAATATACTTCCAGCCAGAGTTTCTCTGAACCTACAAACAGGCCACACAAAACTTGATCCTTTCTTCTGAGGTAGTGGATGAACCTGCCGGCTGGCTGAGAGG
>NW_007800542.1:0-1214 GCF_000696425.1 Galeopterus variegatus | reverse complement strand
TTATATTTATGGCACCATTTGGGTAAGAGAGTATTTCTGATGGCTCATTTCATCAGATACTTATGCTTAGAAGGCTGTAGATCCTCTAATCTCTAGAACTACATTAAAACTATACTACAACATTAGTAATATTTATTTTTTAATATAATTAAAATACTAGCAGTAATATTTATTATTTCTTTGCACAACAGGGGGTGTTTTGGAGATCATGGCTTCTCTTGTGTCCTCAAGGGGACAGTAACTTTCCAATGAGCGCACAATTTACAAGCTTGCTCAGCACAGTATCTTCCTCGCCTAAACCATGCCCATGGCTTGCTTGCCGAAGTACAGTTCCGTTTTTCAGTCAATATAATCCTGAAACTCCCTATGAAATTCTGGGACTGCCTTTTCAAATGTGAGAGTAGAGCAGATATCTATGGTGAGCGCTCATCTGTCACCTGCAGTCTCCCTTGACTTGCAACTCCACCGGCAACTGGGAAGCCGAGTCTAAGGTTGGGAACTGGTTGTTTACTGTGTATTTAGTTTTGCTGAGCTCTTTGGTTTCCAAACAAATCTCCTGGCTCTGAGACGCTTCAAGTCATCCTCCTTAAAAATGTGCTAACGTTGGTGACCATTTCCTCTATGGATCTCTGGGGAAGCTTCCAGAACGTGGGCACGCGCTTATTTGCTTTAGACAGAGCTGGAGAGCAGGGTGAGGTGCACGGCACACTGTTAGTGCTAATTTTCTCTAATCTGGTGGGTGTTTTTTTTTTTTTTTTTTTTTTTAGTACTTTTAGCATTTTATGACTGTGAGACTAAAACCACATGTGTCCCGTGGGCATATAAACCACGCTTCTATAGTGTTAAAAGTAAGTTAAGAAGCGGGTTTGAGAAGCAGGTACGTGCACCTGCGAGAGGAGGCGGCGCTCGGTGCCTGGACCCCGGGCCTTCAGAGCCCGGCGTGGTGCCCACCCCGAGGAGCTAAGCCCCGGTCCCCTTCCAGGCGTGTCTTCGCGGGGCGGGGACGGGGACGGGAGGCAGGCCCGGCTCGACATCAGCACGGGTCGGACCTAGAACCAGCCCGGGGCCGCGCTCGTGCCGCACTGGACTTTACTCACAGTGCTTGCAATTTTTCATTAAGGTCTCGGTCAACTTCTGCAGCTTCTTGCGGTTCATGCCGGGCGTTCGGCGGGTCCGGTCGCGGCAGGTGTATCGGGCGCGAGGCTGGCCGGACC
>NW_007800541.1:0-1214 GCF_000696425.1 Galeopterus variegatus | reverse complement strand
GTGTGTGTGTGTGTGTATATATACACACACACATATATGTATACATACAAAATTAATATTAGTGTTTAGAAAAATTACTAAACAAACTATATTCTGGTGAAACCTTTCAACATAGAGAAATCAAGCGATTAGAAATTATCATAACTGATGATTAAAAAAGAAGATATGAGCAACTTTCACAACTGCACAATATTATAAATAAAAAAAAATGCTTTTAGAAAAAAAAATATTTCTGTAAAAGAGATACTCCTGTTCCTAAAAGAAGTGTTCTATATACCTGTTAGGCCTTTCCCCTCAAGAGTTAAAAAAAAAGTTGACTGTATTTTAGAGTGTTATTAAGTAGGTTTTTTTTGGTCAGTAAAAATAATTGTTACATAGGAATAAAACTGACATTTTAAAAAGTATAATTGTCTTCCTTCTTCACAGTGTAGTCTTTCTTTGGAGTATAGTCATTATTGAAAATGTATGTTTCAAAGCATAAAGTCAGAGGAGCATTTTACACTGCAAAATTATTTATTTATTCATTTTCATTTATGCACTATGCTATGGATTAACAGCTGTCCTGAGAGGAATTTTTGCCACATGGAATAAATCTTTTTAAAAAATGTGTCTTACTCCTTTATGTGCTTATTTCCTTTACTATTCAGGAACTACAAACTTGAGAACAAAAAGTAAAATGGATTCTAGCAGAAGATAGCTTCTGATTTTGACTTTTAATCTTTCCCCTCAAAGCAAAACCAATTATTGAACTTAAACAAGCAAAATATCTTACCTTTATTAAATACATAACTCCTGATGCAAAGAAAGACACAGCAGTGGCCAGTATTTTCTGAATATTTTAGAAGATGAATAAACAATAACTTAATGTCACATGATATTTAGCTTTAAGGTAATTAAGCAGCAATACCGCAACTACTGATGCGAAAAGACTATTAAATGTTGTTATATGTGAAGTTGCCTGGTGTGGAATAAATGAGAAAAGTTTCTAGCCCCAGTCAAAGCAGATATTGACTCTTTTTCTTAAAGATTTTTTTTTAACATTACAAGAAAATGGAAGGAATGAGGAAACACTGTAAGTCGGAGATGTTAAATGTTATTTATTGATTTATTTTTTATTGGTTTTGAATACTCATGAGATACGAAGCTGATTGTCACCAAATGAATATGCTGTCCTACAGCTTCCCGATACATTCTTTTTTTCCTTTTTTTTTTTT
>NW_007800540.1:0-1214 GCF_000696425.1 Galeopterus variegatus | reverse complement strand
TCTTCGGGATATTTTTCCTACCAGTTAAGTCACACAAGTGAGCTTAATCCATTTCAAGTTTATGTCTAAGATTTACTAGACCAGGTCTAATAGAGTATAGGGCAAGTTTAGCACTACTCCCAAACTATGACCTTTCTGGGGCCAGTACTGAATACCCTGGATATTCAGCAAGATTTCTCCATTTTGGCTGATGGGAATTCAAATACCTCTTAGCCCTATGTGTTCTAATAAGACTTCTAAAAGACAGGCAGCAAAAGCAAAGATAAACAAATGGGATTATATCAAACTAAAAAGCTTCTGCACAGAAAAAGAAACAAAAGAACAAAGAAATCTTTCTCTTTTTAAAATGTTTTGTTTTGTTTTTATTGGTTATGAATATTCATGGGGTACAAAGGAAATTGTCACCACTTGTGCCTAAAATGTGATGGCCAGATCCATACTGGCAGCATGCCCCTTACTACAAATTGTAATTATACCCCATGTCCCCCACCCAATTATCCCTTCAATTATGCCCAACCTCCTTCCCCATCCCCCCATCCCCACTCCACTCTATATCCCTAGATATGTTCTCTCCCTCTTTCAGTCCAATGCACCACTGTGGTCTGTCTTTCCTTTCTTCTTTATCTCTTAGCTCCTGCTTATGAGAGTGTACATACAGTATTTATCCCTCCATGCTTTGCTTATTTCACTCAACATAAGTTTCTCCAAGCTCATCCATGTTGTTGTAAATGGGAGGACTTCATTCCTTTTTATGGCGGAGTAGTATTCCATAGTGTATATATATACCACATTTTCCTTATCCGATCATTCATCGATGTACATTTAGGTTGGTCCCATATCTTGGCTATTGTGAACACAGCTGCAATAAACATGTGAGTGCAGGTATCCCTTTGACATGATGATTTCCATTCCTTTGGGTATATAACCAGAAGTGGGATTGCTGGATCACATGGAGGATCTATCTGTAGTTATTTGAGAAACCTCCATACTGTTTTCCGTTGTGGTTGTACTAATTTACAGTCCCACCAACAGTGTAGGAGTGTTCCCTTCTCTCCACATCCTCACCAGCATTTGTTATTCTCAGTCTTTTTGATTATAGCTAGTCTAACTGGGATGAGATGATATCTCAATGTGGTTTTAATTTGCATTTCCTGGATGACTAGTGATGTTGAACATTTTTTCATGTACCTATGTCTTCCTTTGAAAAATGTCTG
>NW_007800539.1:0-1215 GCF_000696425.1 Galeopterus variegatus | reverse complement strand
GAAGAGAAGTGGTATTAATTCCCCTTTAACAGTTTGGTAGAATTCATCAGTGAAGTCATCTCGTCCTGGGCTGGATTTTCATTGTTGATTTCTGCTTCAATCACATCGCTTATTATTGGTCTTAGGATTCTAGGTCTTCTTGGTTCAGCCTTGGTAGTTTGCATGTGTCCAGAAATGTATGCATTTCCTCCAGGTTTTCAAATTTGTTGGTGTACATTGCTTTATGATATTCTCTAAAGATTCTTTATATTTTCGTGGAATCACTTGTAATGTCTCCTTACTTATTTCTGATATTTATTTGGGTCTTTTCTATCTAATGGTTTATCTATCATTTCAAAAACAACTTTCTATTTCATCAATCTTTTCTGTCTTTTAGAGGGGTCTCTATTTCATTTAATTCTGTTCTGATCTTAATTATTTCTTCCTGTCTACCTATTTTGGGGTTGGATGGTTCTCATTTTTCTAGTTCTTTGAGGTCTAGCATTAGGTTGTTTATTTGAGATCTTCCTATTCTTTTGATGTAAGTGTTTTTTGCAATAAACTTACATTTTAGTACTGCTTTTGCAATATCCCACAGGTTTGGGTATGGTGTGTCTTTATTTTCATTAGTTTCTATTCTGGAGAATGTTCCATGTGCTGATGAGAAGAATGTATATTTTGTGCTTGTTGGATAAAATATTCTGTAGATCTGCCAGGTCAATTTGGTTTAAAGTGTGGTTTATATCCTCTGTTTTTCTGTTGATTTGTTGCCTAGATGATCTGTCCAATGCTGAGAGAGAGGTGTGCAGGTTGCCAGCTATTACTGTATTGGGATCTAGTTTTTTCTTTAGGTCTAATAGTGTTTGCTTTATATATTTGGGTGCTCCCATTTGGGTGCAAATATATGTGTGATTGTTACGTGTTCTTGCTGGATAGATCATTTAATCATTGTATAATGGCCTTCTATGTTTCCTTTCATTGTTTTTGGTTGAAAGTCTATTTTATCTGATATAAGAATAGCTAATACTGCTCTTTTTTGGTTTCCAATTGCATAGTTTCTTTTTCCATCACTTCACTATTAGTCTGTGTGTGTCTTTACGGGTGAGATGAGTCTCTTGAAGGCAGCATATAGTTGGGTCTATATTTTAAATCCATTACATCTGGCTGTATGTTTGGAGTGGGAAGTTTAATCCATTTACATTTAGGATTGTTATTGAAGATATTTTCTTACTCCTG
>NW_007800538.1:0-1215 GCF_000696425.1 Galeopterus variegatus | reverse complement strand
GTTTTGTTTTTTTTTTTTTTTTTTTTTTTTGCTGAGTAAAATGGGGGCCTGTCGGAAGGTTTTTATCTGTGGAGTAACATGATTTGCCTTAGGTGTTAACAGGCATTCTGGCTGCTGGGTCGAGAATAGACTTTTCAGAGATGGGGCTTAGCGGAGGACAGATGCAGAAAATCCGTTTGGAGGCTATTGCAGTAATCTAGGCTAGACCATGATGGTGCATACGCCAGACTAGTAACGCTGGCTTCTGCAAAAGTGGTCAGGTTTTGTTCGAAGAGTCAATGGATTTCCTGAAGGACAGCAAAAGGAGAAATAGGATTACTCCGAGGCTTTTTGAACAACCGGAAGGGTGTGCCATCAACTGAGATAGAGGAGGCTGAAGTTGAAGCAGGTTTCGGGTGGAAGGTAGGAATTAGTTTTGTATATGTTAGTCTAAGGTGACTCTTAGCTTAGTGCTGCTCCAAGCGTGGTTCCTCCCTTGGACTGTTTTGTTACCTGTACGTGATCAGATAAGTACAGCAAATGAAATTAAACATTTAAAAACGTTTATAGCAATTTGACATCGTGGCAGCATTTGTATTTTTTTAAATCAAAGTATATTTTTTCTATCAAAGTATTAGCCTGCAATGGATGGGGGGGGGTCTTTTGCTTATGTATAGGCTAGTTTAAAGTTTGTGATAATTAAATCTAAAATAAAACCAGCTAGTCTAGTTGTATTTTTTCCGGCATTGTTTAGCCTCGTGTATATGTATAGAAAAAGCATCTGGTGGAAATCATTCTGGGCTGGAATTTTCTTAGAGTTTGAATACTCTGATGAATTTTACAAAAACAGTGGTCTAGCCTGAGGCAACTTAAAAATGTCTGTCTGACGCAGCTTTTTACAATTTAAATTTATTCAACATCATCCATCTGTACTTTCCCAACTACATTGTTCTATTTAACTCTTCTCTGGAATTGAACTCTGAATCATCTTCAGTTTCCAATTAGCCACTCAGTTGTTTCAATATAACATACCTACAAATCTTAAATTTTTGAAGACCTTCATAAACAGCTTCTACTTTCATAAGAGCTTCTCATTACCCCTCCAGATTCTATTCTGTGTTATACAAAAAATGTAAGTCATAAGGTAAAGTGAAATATATCTTTGGGAATGTTTGTAACAAAGCATGAGTCATATTGCTAATAGAAGACGGGAAAAAATACTGTGTTTACCTTTGC
>NW_007800537.1:0-1215 GCF_000696425.1 Galeopterus variegatus | reverse complement strand
TTAATTAAGAAGTAAGTTGAATTTTATTACAGTCAATGTTCCAGGGCCTCATTCCAATAAAGTACTTTTAGCTGGCTGCCTTTCATGTCTCACTGGAAGGATTTTTTCCCACAAACTAATTCGTTGCAATATTTTGTTTTCTACTCCATCTACAAATTTTCCATTTAGATGAGTTATCCATTAATGGATGGTCATATTTGTATCAATTGATGTGACTAAATTCATGGTATAGTAGTTCAAACATTCATTATCTTGATATTTATTAGTATTATTCATTCTAAAACTAGAATGTTCTCATTTACAGGAACCTTCACTCTGTTACATTTCGCTTCAGAAATTTCAGTTCTATCAGTATTTATAACACTTATCACTGCGTTTCTAAATTCCTAGGGCTTACTGTTCTCAAAAAGATGCTTGTCCATTCCCCTATTTTAATGCTTATATTATTCTGATTAGCATATAGTTCATAAATGAATCTAATTAAAATCCAAGCAAATTGTAAGCCAGCCTCATGTTTGCTTTTATATGGATACAGAGAATTAAAGATTATTACCTTACCATAATGGTAATAATAATGCATAGAAAAACTCCAACTGGCTCTAATGGAATACCCCTCCCTCCCATAGTACCAATGAATACTTTCAGTAAAATCTAAAATAGTGTAGTTATAATTACATGCTATAGCTACGTATTATAGTATTGAAAGTTGATTATATTACTTAAAAAAATATATATATATATATTTTAAGGTTATATACTTAAGGAATTGGAATAGCACTGGTGATGTTTTTAAGGTAACAATATTGACCCATATATAATCAGCTCACATATACTTTACCCTGTGATTTGTCTAAAATAATTTCCAGTTTAAGAGGCATAATATATGGCACTAAGAGAAAATTAAGTTACATCTATTCTCTGAATTTATTCAGTTTGTAGCTCTGACAGACTGACATAAAACATGCTCATGACCAGAGTGAAAAGTCAAAACCATTCAATGAAAACAGATTGTTTGATTGCAGACTCAAAGATATAGGCCTATTTTGAATTTGTGCTTAAATAAGCACAGAGATCCTGACATTGAATTCCTTCCATTATCTGAAATAATGAGTTAATTCTTGTAAGCAACCTTATTCTTTACCACACATAATTGGACACTACAGCCAAATGATAATCTAGAATTTGTTTTAAAGAGGTTCTTTAATTAAAAAAAAA
>NW_007800536.1:0-1215 GCF_000696425.1 Galeopterus variegatus | reverse complement strand
CAAGTGAAGAGTGCTCAGCATCAGAAAGCTTTATTAATTCATTCACTCATTTAAAAATTGTCTTTAGTATATCTGTCATATGTCAGGTACTATGCAAAATAGTAGTTATAACAACATTGTACATTTTACATATGTTTGTGACAACTTACAACACACTTGTGATGTAGGTATTTTTTTTTTTTAAATATCGCTTTTATGGTTGAGGAAATTGAGACTCAGAGAGGTTAAATTACTTGTTCAAGGTCACACAACCAGTTGGTGGCGAGGCAGGGATTCATTCCCAGGTCTGTAACTCCAAACCGTTGCTCTTTTTCTATCATGCTCATGCAGGAAATCCAGTTTTCTCTGCAGTTATTTTGTTGCAGGTCCTTGTTCCTTGGATTCAGTGGGGGGTGAGTGCCAGGATTACATCCTGAAATGGTACTACAACAAGAAGGAGCAGGCTTGCCAACAGTTCTGGTAATGGCAGCTGTGGGGGCAATGCCAACCAGTTCGAAACCAAGAAAGAATGTGAGGCTCAGTGTGTCCCAACCCCCCTGTAGAATTAGGCAGAGCCTTCCTATTGTAGCCCCTCTTTTAATAGCTGATGAAACCAAGATTACCCTTACTGAGGCAGGACCACACAGCTCATAACCGACAAAGCCCATTTCACAGCCTTGTATATCAGATTCCTAACCACCTGAATTTTTTTTTCCTGCCAGCGAAGGCTTGAGCCAGATAATTTGTGACTCAAGAAGGACTGAATTGTAATACTTAAAAAGAGTAACTAAAACTTTCCTGAAAGTTATTTAAGTGAATTAGAACTGAATGAAAAAGAAACCTGAACTTGACCTATAATATTTACTTTAAATTTGGGGGCGCTTTGTAGCAAAAGAAAAATCATTGTAAGCAGTGATTAGTGAGCAACACCTAATTCAGAAATGACCTGAAACTTGGTTTGTTTTTTACTCCCAGAAAATAGGAAAGTATTAGTCAAAGAGGGGGCCTGAAAAAAGGGACTTCTAATGTGAACTTCGTCCTTACTACCTAATGTAATTAAATAAATAAAGGCATTCTTTATTAAGTCATTTGGTGTGAAACGCCATGTGAGTCCTGCTGACTGCTATCTGTGCTATCTTTTGTAGCAAAGCAATTGATGGAAAGGAGAAAGCAAGGACTTTTCCACGGGACCAATCCTTTGGCATCAATTAGCATCAATTATAGTGACTTTTGTCC
>NW_007800535.1:0-1215 GCF_000696425.1 Galeopterus variegatus | reverse complement strand
TTTTTTTTTTTTTTTTTTTTTTTTTTTTTGGCTACCCTCTTTTGTAAACTCATTAAGAGCAAACTTAGAACACAGCGAGGTCTGAGTCCTCGTCTCTTGATGTCCATCCTGTAGCAAAAGCATTGCCCTTGGTCCCTTTTCTGGAAAATTTCAGAACTATATAAAAATTACTTCTAAAATCCTGTTAGATACATTTTGCCAAGAATGTCAGTTATCTCTTGGAAGTTTGGCACTTGCCTTTAAGTATTAGATGGTGTAATCATAATACCATTCAGGGAAAATAAGGTGGTGGGTGGCTGGCATTTTAAAAGTGAAACGGACTTGGGTTCCTGAGAATATTAATGATTATTCTACTAAATGGTGATTCACCTTAATAATGAAATGCTAAGTGGGTAAAAGCAGTATTTTATGAATAATTAGATCAGAAGTCAGTAAAACATGACTTGTGAGTTCATTTAACAATTTTTTATCAAAACAATGTGCGAAGGATATTTTGGATTTTCTCTGAAGCAAAGAAAGTAATGAAGGAACCATCTACTGAGTTCCCCCCAGTCTACTAGCCTGACTAACATGTCTCAAAAATAGACCATTATTTTTGTCATTTTAACCTGCCATTCTCATGGCCTTCCTTGCTCCCTTGACATTGCAGCAGCAAGGAGAAAGAAACTCATGGCCTCTACCATAAATACACATGAGAACAGCAGTCAAGTAATTTTATAATTTTTGTGGCAAGTCATTCATTCAATGGTGAGGGAATGGCTTATTTTTAATGTTTTTCTTTTGACTAAACCTAAATTTTTATTTTCCATCTGATTTAGTGTTTGTACCATTTCAATGCAAAATAACTTTAGTACACCTTTTCATTTTGACAACTGGGTAGAAGTTTTAAAAGTTTCATTCAGTTTGCTTTTAGCTTTTTCATATGAAATAGACTATAAGAACTCTTTAATTTATGGTATGATGTGTTATTAAAGACAGACCCATTCTATCTGGCATATAAGTTGGTGTGTAAGAGGAGGTTTGTAGCATTGGTTTCTTTTTTGGGGGGGAGGGGCAGCTGGCTGGTAAGGGGATCTGATCTCTTGACCTTTGTCCTTGGTGTTATAACACCACACTGTAACCAACTGAGCTAACTAGCCAGCCCAACGAGTGTTGCTTTCTAATCTCGTTTTAACATGATTTAGAAAAGCAGAATCTTCTTTGTAAAATAGATGT
>NW_007800534.1:0-1215 GCF_000696425.1 Galeopterus variegatus | reverse complement strand
AAAAGTGATGTATGATTTTTTTTTATTTTTACTTTATTAGTGGAGAAGACTGGATTTTTTTGTGTGTGTGTGTCTTTTTCATGACAGGTAAGGGGATCGCAACCCTTGGCGTGGTGTCGCCCGCACCACGCTCAGCCAGTGAGCACACCGGCCATCCCTATGTAGGATCCGAACCCGCAGCCTCGGCGCTCCCAGCACCGCACTCTCCTGAGTGAGCCACAGGGTCGGCCCTTATATAACTATTTCAATTGACAAGGGAAAATGACGTTAGTTTGGCCAAGGCACCTAAAATGGAGCCAGGAGGCAATCTCAGCTTGAGCTTTTAGGCACATCGAAACTGAGAACATTCTGGAATTTTGTACTCAGCCACATTATAAATATCATGACCTCCTGGAGGAACAACTGCCACAAAAACTGCTATTTGCTTCTTTTGTTATTTCTTGCCCAACCTGAAGGTACCCAACTAAAGCCTGCCTCAAAGAACTGTAATGACCAATCCCTTATGGACAAGGCTGTTTGACATGCTAGCACCAATCACAACTTCTGTAACCACCCCCTTCCTTTTTGTGATCTTTTTCCTTTAAGTACCCTGACTTTGCATTGTTCTCCTGAGCACATTTTCAAAGTATCTTGAATGTGTGCCTCCTGGGATGCAGTCCTAATGAATTCTCAAAACTTCTTTGTTTATATCTTAACCAGGTGGTTAATTTACTTTGGTTGACACAATCATAAAATACTTAACCACTAACTTTCAAAACTACCTAACAAGAATAATTTTACTAGGGAACTTACCTTTTTGAGCTTTAGCTGTTATTTCAAAATATTTGACAGTAGGCTTACAGTACAGCCATGTGAGCTTTCCGCTGTCACTCAGAATCTTCTTTTTTTGGAGACTCTCGAAAGTTTCAAATCCCAGATAATCATTTTCCATGGAAATCTTTTAGAAAAAAAGGAAAAATTAACACGTTCATGTCTGTCTTTCTTTTACTCATCATTCCTCACTGACTGAACATTTATAGGCCAGGCATTATGCTTGGTGCTAAAGCAAAGAATAATACTTGTTTTTTCCTGATCTAGAGGAGAAGAAGCTATAAATTTACAAAACAAGTGAATTAACAACGATACTGAAGATATTTGACATAGAAATCTGTTCCCCTGGGCTGGCCCGGTGGCGCACTGCTACAGTGCGCCGCTTGGGAGCGCGGCGGCGCTCCC
>NW_007800533.1:0-1215 GCF_000696425.1 Galeopterus variegatus | reverse complement strand
TTGAGAGCTTTTTATCATGAAGTATTGTCAATTTTTTTCAAATGCTTTTCCTGCTTTTTCTCATATGATCAAATGGGGTTTGTTTTTCATTCCGTTGATGTGATGCATCACGTATCATGGTTATTAATTTGCATAGGTTGACCTATTCCTGAATAAATCTTACTAGATCATGGTTTGTGATGTTGGATTTGAATTCTACTACCGTGTTAAGTGGTTTTCATCTATGCTTATCAGGGATACTTGCTTACAGTTTTCTTTTCTTTTCTTTTCTTTTTTTTGCATTTTGCATTTTCAAAATTTGTTTCAATAATTTTCTAAAATTTTCTTCTTAATTTCTTCATTGACTCATTAGCATATTTTTCAATTTCCATATATTTGTGCAGTTTTTAATGATCCTCTTATTATTGATTTCTACTTTTATTTCATTGTGGTGTTCTGAAAACATACTTTTGATATGATTTTCATTGTTTAAAATTTGGTGAGGCTTGTCTTGTGGCCAAACATATAATTTGCCCTTGAGAATATTGCACATGCTCACACAAAGAATGTGTATTCTGCAACTTTAAGATAAATGTTCTATAAATGTCCACTAGGTCCATTTCATGGAAACATTAGTATAAGACCTTGTTTGTTGATTTTCTAACTAACTAATCTCTCTAATGCTGAGAATGGGGTGTTGAATTTCCCAACAATTTTGTACTGGTGGGTTCTCTCTCTCCCTTTACATCAAATAAAATGTGCCATATATATCTGACTGTTCCAGTTTTGGTTGCATATATATGTATTATTATTAAATCCTCTTGCAGAATTAATCCTTTTGTCATTACATAATGAAGGCATTTGTCTCTCTATATATTTCTTTCCGTAGTCTTTTTTACCTAATACAAGTGTAACTAATACTGCTCATTTTTGGAGTTTGTTCCCGTGGAATATGTTTTTCCATCCTTTCACTTTGAATCTTTGTGTGTCTTTACAGGTGAGATGAGTTTCTTGTAGGGATTATGTAGGTGGGTACTATTTTTTTAATCCATTCCGCAAGTGCTCATGTTTTCATTAGAGAATTTAAACCATTTATATTTAAGGTTATGATTGATATGTAAGGATTACTTATGTCATTTTGTTTATTGTTTTCTGGTAGCTTTTGTATATCTTTTGTTCCTTTCTTCTTCTCTTGTTTATCTTTGTGGTAGGGTAGTTTTCTACAGTGAAAAGTTT
>NW_007800532.1:0-1215 GCF_000696425.1 Galeopterus variegatus | reverse complement strand
GTCGGGGTCAGGGACCCGAAGGTCGGGGTCCGGCTGCGCTCACTGCCGGGAACCGACCTCGCCCGGAGAAGCCCCAGAGCCGCAAGCCGAGCGCAAAAGTGAAGGCACCGTCACCGTCATCTCGGCTCTAAAGCGCCGCTGCCTTCTGGGCCCCTCCCCAGGGGCGCCTCTCCCAGCTCCCGGGCTTCAGAGCCCACCCGGGGCCACCGCCCCAACAGGCCCTGCCGAGGTGATCGGGACGTGGCTCTCCCCGCGCTGCATACAGAACACGCCCCACTTAAAGCCAGCTCCCTCGAAAGGAGGTTCTTAGACTCGGTTCAGCAAACATTTGAGTGTCCACAGCCCTGAAAACACAAATATGTCAAAGGCACTGTCCTTGCTCTGTGATACTGGACTTTGGGCTGGAGAGACAGGCTGTGCAACAGGCCCAGCTTTCCACCCCGGAAGGAAGGAGTGAACACAGTTAACTAGGACTAGAACGTCGGAGCAACTTGAGGCAGCTCCACCTGGCTCCCTTGAAGTGCCCATGTGAGCTGGTGCAGTGCCAAGTGCTTTCTATCCGGGACCAGCTTCAGGTGGGCCGAGAGAGGGTCAGGCACTGAGCATGGGGAATCTTATCTTCCCTGGTAGGTCAGAACTGCGAGTCAGTGGCAGCAGTTTCTGTCCTGAGAGGAATGAGATGCAGCCCCAAGCACCTGCATAAGAGGGAAGGGAGCCAGAACTGCCAGCATTCTCCTGGGCCTTGCCGCCCAGCTTGAGCCTCCTCTCGGTGCTATCCAGGGACAGTGGTCTCTACAGTGCCCTCCAGCTCTAAGATCTTATAGTGAAGGGCAAGCCAGCTGCTGAGCAGAGGCCTGGAAACGCACGTAGGCAGCCTGTTAAGTTATCTGCTTCCCAAAGCCCCCCTCCTCCAGGGAGCCTTCCTTGTTGGCATAAGAAGTGACAAGTGAGGTTCAGCGAATGACTGCTGCACTGGAAGGCTGGAGGCATGGCTTTGAGCTCTGATTCTGCCATTTATGAGCTATGTGACTTGGGGCCAATAGCTTCAGTTTTCTCATCTGTGAAGTGGGAATAATGATACTTTGCTCTGCTTCTTTCCAGGTTGTGGGATTCAAATAAATTCTCTGATGGTGACACTGGAGTGAGCAGCTTGAATGTTGACAATGTCCAGAGAGTTCTGAGCAGAGGCCAAGGCAGGACCCTGAGCCATTTGCT
>NW_007800531.1:0-1215 GCF_000696425.1 Galeopterus variegatus | reverse complement strand
GAGCAGCCGGTCTGTATGTGGGATCCGAACCCTCGGCGGGAGCGTCGCCGCACTCCCAAGCAGTGCACTGTAGCAGTGCACCACCGGGCCGGCCCCTCAACTGAGAACTTTGAAGTCTGAAACCAGGGGCCAAGAAGTCTTCTGTTTTTACTAATCAAAGAAGATGTTTCAAAATCCATCAGATTTATCACAACTGGATTTCAGATGTGAAACCCAATATACACACAGACATGAGTGGCTTGTCCTTTTGGATTATTTCTGACCTTTTATTCTCCTCTCTGAGGATCTGCAGTTCCTCACAGGGAGACCTCTCTGCTTCCCCAGCTGGCCGAGGTGTCTGGAGGCCCAACACTGCAGGCCTGGGCTCCTGCTGGCCTCTGGAATTTCAAAAGCCAGGTAGGGATGGGTGAGCAATTGGCTCCTATCTGGAGTCAGGAGCTATTCGCTCCTCTGAGCCCCCTGGGCAGTAGCTGTGGGGAAAGGGAGGGTCTTGGCTGTGCCTGGGGTACTGGAGTTGACTGGTTGGACACCTGACTCATTTTTGGTTTTGTTATTTTGGTAGTGGCCTAACTATGTGGGCTGTGAAATGGTGCCCCCAGTTTGGGCAACAGGCATTTCTATTTGTAATGTGTGGTGAGTCGTCCACCTCCCTCTGCCATTTAAATCCACTGGCTCTCACTCCAAGGGGAAAACCCATACCAGATTTTCAGCTGCAGGGGACTTGGGATGAAGATCTGGGCCTGGCTTGCTATTCTGACAGGCTGTAGAGAACATAACAGGATCCTGACTTTCTAGGCCCTCATATTGAAGCTGCTCAGTCTCGGGGCCTAAGAAGAGCAAGAAGAGAAGCAGCACTGCTTGGACACTGCAGAGAATGCTCTCGGAGCCGGGGGCTGGGGACGGGCTCCACCAGGGCTTGAAGTGGGTGGAGGACATTCTGCAGGGGGGCATGGTCTGAGCACGAGCGTGAAGGCAGGGTGCTCCTAGCTCGGAGGCACAAGGCGCGTCCCCTGGAGCAGGAGGTCTCTCATGAACACCTCTCATATTTCACAGAATCAGTACATAAGAGGGTACTTCAAAAAGTTCGTGGAAAAATAGAAAAGATAATACGAATATGAATCTTTCCATGAACTTTTTGAAGCCCTCGTATTGTCACATAGTTATTTCATTTTGATTGTGGGATCATGTTAGTTTTTCCCTCAGGCAGGACAGACG
>NW_007800530.1:0-1215 GCF_000696425.1 Galeopterus variegatus | reverse complement strand
ATTCTATCCTTATAGGTTGCTAATACACTAAGTTAAAATCAGGACATATACATAGATAGATAGATATAGATAGATATAGATATAGATAGAGATAGACATAGAGATAGACATAGATAGATGATATAGATATAGATATAGATAGATATAGGTATAGGTATAGGTATAGGTATAGGTATAGATATAGATATAGATATAGATATAGATATATTTAGTCCTAACAGTATAATTTTCTGTGCTGACTGTCCACATCAAGCAGTCATTGGATATAAGCATTCCCTCAGGAAGGTGGCATGCCCAAGAGTGAGGTATCTCTCTTCAGCTTTGCAGGAAAGATCAGGGCAGTCATCCTGGAGCACCATGGTATCTGAAGAAATAGGTGTGAATAATTCCTAAGGAGAATCTAAAGAGTGCATCCCAATATATGACAATCCACCTTTGCAGTGATGGGACACTTTTCTTTGTAAAAAGTTCGGGAAGCAGCAAATACAAAAGTCTAATTTGCTTTTTTTCCTGGGGAAAATTTATAAGTGGGAATTTAGTGGGACAAGTGTCAGCATCTGTCATTGCAGCTGCTCTTGAGGCCACAATTAATACTTGACTTTTTCTTCCCCTACCTTTACTACCCATTTTAAGTTCTTCTTATCCTTAGCTAATGCCTGTGCTGGTCTGGGTGGCTTATCTGGTGCAATAAATCCAAACCCTTGTCCCTGAGGGATGTTAGCCATTGTCCACATGCCATTCTGAAGACATGAATGTTGAACTTGTCTATTTACCATTAAATTAGACAACTGGGTATTAAGAAGTGTCCAAGTGATCACCTGGAAGAAAATTGATTCTGCTCTGTTCCACCTAACATTATGTTAATAGCTGCTACACCTTCTGATGACTGGGAGTTTGGTTTTAAAAGTTTTGGATATAAATTTCAGCAACATTTCTTGTTTGACTACAGTCTTCTCAAATTTGTGACTTCTCAACAGAGATACTTTGTGTAGTGAAGGGGAAAAAATGAATATATTCAGATATCAATTTTGCTACATATTAAATTAGAAACCAATCTGAGATAATAAAACTACTACTAAAATCAAAGCTAGATCTTCCAATAAAGTATCAACCACGCACAACAGGGGGTGTTTATTAATACAGCAGTAAACATGTAATAGGTATTCAGGTAGCTTTTAAAGTGATAGAGGGTGGTGAGTGGGTGGGAGAAAGAAA
>NW_007800529.1:0-1215 GCF_000696425.1 Galeopterus variegatus | reverse complement strand
AATCAATAGTTTTTTCCATATACTAACAATAAGCATATTCACCAAGAGGCTAAACTAAAATAGAAAAAAAAATAACTAGAAGAAATATTAACACAGAAATATTTGATAAATATTGTGTGACTGATTATATGCTTTTTCTAATATGATAATTTATTAGTTATAAAAGAGGCACATGTAAAAAGAGAAAAACAAATTAATGAGATGCATACCCCATAAGATATCAAAAGCAATAATTAAAACCTGGACTTGATAAGACACTGTATTACTAGAACAGAACAGATATTCAGAAACAGTTTTGAGTGTGATTCAAAATGTAGTATGTGATAAAAGTATCATTGCAAGTCAATAGGGAAAGGATAGATTGTAAATACAGTTGTAAAAACCAGCTGGTGGTTTGGAGGGAAAATCAGATACTTATATCATCTTTACATCAAAATAATCATTAAATTATTTGAGAAAGTATAAAAGTTGATATCTGTATTCTGCTTTGATAGAGAAAAGACTATTTAAATACTCCCCCCAAGACTGATAGGCTTTTAACACTTAAAAATTTAAACTTTTTTTACTATGTCTCTCATTGCAAAGAAAACAATTAAGAAGTAAATAAGAATATATTTACATTATATAAAAGAGAGTAAAATAATACTTTTAATAGATTTAAAATTATGTAAGTCAAGTAAAAGAAAATAAGTAACAATGATGTGTAGCCAATTACCTGAAGAAAACATTCAAATAGCCACAAAAAAAGAAAATATATATATATATATATACACACACATACACACACACACACACCCATATATGTAGTGCTATATATGAAAGCACAATTTTTTCAATCACTTTATTGGGTGTCTACTCCGTGTTAGGCAGAGTTCTAGGCATTCTAAGTCAACGTAAGTGTGATATGTAGAGATACGGATATATAAGTATATGATTCTTCTCTCTGTGTTAAGAGATGATGGTTCTTGTCTCACTTGCTTTTCTACATATTTTACATATAGTATAAAACTGCTTTATACTTAGGGCACTATATATATGCACACACACACTATATACTATATATAAACTATATATAGCTTTATATATATATATACTATATACATACACACACTACATATACTTTACATATATATATATATGTATAGTATATATATAGAGAGAGAGCTTAAAAATTATTCACTCTTCGAGTCAGCAATTAATTTCAATTCCAGGAAT
>NW_007800528.1:0-1215 GCF_000696425.1 Galeopterus variegatus | reverse complement strand
CACTGAGGGTTGCGATTCATTGCCGGACACGAAAAAAGACAAAAAGGAAAAAAAAAAAAAAAGAAAAAGAACAAAGTTGGAGTTCTCATACTTACTGATTTCAAAACCTATGACAAAGCTATAGTAATCAAAACATTGTGGTACTGGCATGAAGACAGGTCAATGGAATAGAACAGAGAGCCCAGAAATAAGCCCTAACATACATGGTCAAATGAGCTTCAACAAGTGTGCAAAGATCACTCAGTGGGGGAAAGGACAGTCTCTTCAACAAGTGGTGCTGGAAAACTGGATAATCACATTAAAAAGAATTTAGTTGGACCTTTACCTAATACCATATACAAAAATTAACTCAAATGGATTAAACACCTAAACATAATACCCCAAACTATAAAACTTCTAGAAGAAAACATATGGGAAAAGCTTCATGGCACTTTTATTTGGCAATGATTTCTTGGCTATGACACCAAAAGCACAGGCTACAAAAACAAAAATAGACAAATGGGACTATGTCAAACCTAAAAACTTCTGTGCACCAAAGGACACAATAAACAGAGTGAAAAGGAAACCCACAGAATGGGAGAAAATATTTCCTATCATATAGAACAATATATTTGATAAGGTGTTAATATCCAGGATATATAAAGAACTTCTAAAACTCAACAACAAAAACCTGATTACAAAATGGGCAGAAGACCTGAATAGACGTTTCTCCAAAGATGATATACAAATGGACACCAAGCATATGAAAGATGTGCAACATCAGTAATCATTAGAGAAATGCGAATCAAAGCCACAATGAGATATCACCTCACACTCATGAGAATGGCTATCAAAAAAACCCAACCAAACAAAAACAAACAAACAAAACAAAACAAAACCACAGAAAATAACAATTGTTGACAAAATATGAAGAAATTGGAACCCATGTGTACTGTTGGTAGGACTGTAAAATGGTGCAACTGCTATAGAGAAAAGTATAGTGTTTCCTCAAAAAAATTAATAGAACTACCATATGATCTGGAATTCCACTTCTGGATGTAAATCCAAAGAATTGTAAAGCAGGGTCTTGAAGAGATATTTGCACACCCATGTCCACAGCACCATTATTCACGCAGTAGTCAAGAGGTGGAAGCAATACAAGTGTCCATCAGTGAATGAATGGATAAATAAAATGGTGTGTATACACAAAATGGAATATTATTCATCCTTAAAAAG
>NW_007800527.1:0-1215 GCF_000696425.1 Galeopterus variegatus | reverse complement strand
CTAAGCGCAACAAAAAGGTAAAATGCTATGCCTGAATAAGTCTCTAAATAAGCTTTAAAATATTTCTAAATAATTTGTGTTAAAAATATAAAATACTCTTATACATCAAATTTCTCCTCACCCACTGAAAAATAGAGCCATTTAAAAATATTTGCTTTTTTAGTCCTAGAGCTCTGAATTGAAAACAAAAATGACTAAGTTACATTTCTCAAGCATATCTGTACAATTTTAGAACGACTTAGTCTGTATAACTCAAGATGAGTCCCAGAAACCATAAGAGTTTATTCCTGACCTTCCTAAGCAAAGGAGCCCAAAATATGTTTGTCCGTGTTGTTCTTTTCCTCTTCCAAATTGGCTGCCACAAGAAAAGCTGCCGGAGCAGAGGTCCCCTAAACTGTCTGCTGCCAAGTGCTGAGGTGGTAGCCACACTCATTCTGATTTGAAAACCCACATCATTCCTGAGAGATGATGATGGGGGGCTGGAGGTAGGAGGAAGCCCTGATCCTTTATGTCTACCTGTGCAAGAACTGCAGAAGCCAGACTAGTATGTAGCTGGCATCACTGACAAAATGAGTCAGCGGGGGCTACAGCCACAAAGTCTCTACAGAGAATAGGAATTTTTCACCTTACTTAAGTATATTTGGTTACCATTACTGTTGTTGTTTTTACTGCCCATTAAAGCATTGGTCTGATAGTCCACAAAGCCTTTCCATCTTATCTCCTATTTCACAATTTGTTTCCTGAATGGGATGGGCAAGTGGTATCAGACGGGAGGTGCCTCTAAGGCTCTCAGACACCTGCCCTTAGAGGAGGAACTGCAATGTCTTAAGCCAATGGAGATATCTAATGTTGTTTTATTCCATTCATTTCTTTACCAAATGACTAGCCTTACACAGATGATAAGATCATGAGACTAGATGTCTCATATCTTTTAATAAACTAAGCTTCTAGATGGCATGTTGGTCAGTTAAGCTAAATAATTCAAAAATCTTTAAGTAATAAAATAGACACCCATTAATGAATCTATGAATAGCTGATTGGTGGTTGGGAGAGAGTGGGCACTGGAGAATAGTAAGAGTCACAGTTTCAGAATTTGTATGGCCTCCTATTTTGAGCTACTCAGACGAGCATGTCTGAACAAGCCAGGTTCTGAAAAATCTCTACCCGCTTCAAAAACCTTGATGCTAGCACAACCAACCTTCACTTCAAATAATG
>NW_007800526.1:0-1215 GCF_000696425.1 Galeopterus variegatus | reverse complement strand
TTCCCTGGGACAGTATAGATGGGGCAAATGGGGAGTTGAATGTAAATTACAATCATTTTTTTTTCTTTTCTTTTTTTTTTTCCTGATGGCTGGCTAGTATGGGATCTGAATTATTGACCCCAGTTTTATTAGCACCACACTCTACTGATTGAGCAAACCAGCCAGCCCCCTTGTTTATTTTTTTGTTCATTTTATTTTGCTTTTTGTTAGACAGTCATTTCATGATAAAATTCAAATCAATGCCAGGATACTGCTGGTTTAGTAACATTTACAAAACATAAATAATATTTAAACATAAGAATTAATAGATGACTAATGGAAACACTAATACAAGTATTAGTTAAAAACAAATTTGAATGACAGGATCTGCAAATACACAGTAATTATAATGACATCGATGCTAATGGCCCAATTTTTTTATCTGTTGTGTTTACATTGAAGTATCTATTAGAATCAATTCTAATACTGTCAATTCTCTGAATGTGCCCTCAGGTTCTATTCTTCGAGAAGCATTCAGCACAAATCTGTGTGTTTTCATAATTTCGTATGCTTTATTTGCTTTTTCACTTAACCTTCATTCACTAATGGCACGAAGAAGATGTTATTACTGTCCTATTGGAGAGAAAAAAACTTGAAACTCTGAACTAAATAAAGTATTGGGTTTAAACCCTCACAGTTAGTCATGACGCCAGTATTTGAAACCAGGACTTTTATAGAGTAGTTCCGACTCTCCAGTTTGCTGTTCCCAATATCTAATGCTCTTTCCCAGACTATGAATAAATGGTTACAGCAGATGTTTACAACAATGTGATTTTTATCCCAACGATCACTCTTATTTAATATTTCTCCATTTTGATTTGTGAAGGAAAAACTTAAGAGCAGTTCAAAATGCAACTGGGAGGTATCACTCTTAAGACTCAGGAGGCTTCTTCCATGTTGGACGTCTGCCTTTCTCACACTTCTTCCCCCAGAACTGAGGGTAGTAAAACGTATAGATCTTGATGACTCTGCACTGAAAACACATATTTTTACACAAGGATTTTGCAATTCATCCACAACTTATGACTACTAAGAGCTTAATTTGTATATTTCCTGAGTTGTTTTAGAAGATATTGAAGAAATGTATCACATATTTCTGAAGTTTAGATATAGGCAACCCAAGCAAATATATACAGATAGAATATTTAGACGTCTAAATTTTCTATTTGTAGGAAG
>NW_007800525.1:5364-6579 GCF_000696425.1 Galeopterus variegatus | reverse complement strand
AAATATAATGCAATATAAGTTCAACAAGAAAGAAACTACGAAGGTGCTTCAAACAGTTTGTGGAAAAATAGGAGTGAAAAATAACATGAATGTTTCCACAGACTGTTTGTTTGAAGTACTCTCACACAGTTCAGCCCTAGCCAGAGCACCTAATGTAGTCCATGAAGATTGGTAAAGATTTCTCAGAGAAAGTGTTTCTCATCATATACTTTCAATGGAGAAAGAAGTCAAGGAAGGATGAGGTTGAAGATTTTAAAAATATTCAGAAGCAATTAAGTGTTTGGAATTTTATCTAAGGGAAATGAGAAGCATTGCAAAATCTTAAGGAAGAGGATGGAACTATTTGCATTTTAGAGACATCTTTCAGCAGCATCATTAAAAACAGATGTAAGGAAGCCAGACCTGAAGTAGGGAGTTAGAAGCTATTGCTACCAATTAGAATCTGTTATGTCAGTATAGGCAGGAGGTGATGGGGATTTGATCTTGAAAGTGGCACTGGGGAAACATAGATTACTCTTTCAGAAGCACAATCATTGGGGTTTTTTAATTGATTTGATATGGGCATTTAAAGAGAGGACAGAGCTTAAAATAACACCTAGATTTCCAGCTTGTACAAGTGGATGGTGTAACGTTCCATCCTTTTGTTCAAATATATTTACCAAACACTGACTATGAACTAGCAACTCTGTGGGCATTGAGGATATGGCAATCAAGCATCATGCAAAGTCTTAAAGTAAGGAAATAAAAAATTAAATAATTAGTAGGACAGATAACAATATGTGCCCTGGAAGAAAATAAAACAGGATGAGAGTGCTAGAGTGGGCAAGAAGAACATCACTAATAAATGGCATTTGTACAGACATGAAGACAAGGAGGGATAGGCACACAGAGATGGGGGTACATGCAGAAGGATGAGCAATTGCGAAGGCCTTCAGGATTGGTGTGTTTGAGGAACAGCAAGAAGGTTGGGGTGTCACATCAGAGTAAGTCAGAGGGTAAGCAGTAAAAGAAAGTTAATGAATAGCTGGGTGTCTAGCTATTGAGCTGCTCAATCTAGCATTTCAACAACCATCAAGGCATGCAAGCATGTGCTAAGTGACAACTTGGTAGAGATGCTGCGGAAGGCATTTGAGCATAGTACAGATTTCTGGAATCAATGACCTTAAACTCCCTTCTGTAAACTCTGAATTTCTATGACTCTATTATTCTAAATCA
>NW_007800525.1:0-553 GCF_000696425.1 Galeopterus variegatus | reverse complement strand
ACACTTTTTAACCAGATGCTCAATTGTTTTAAAATTTCAATCCTTAAAAGCAGACTTTTTTCTTGATGTGTAGAGAATATTGGCGTTACCATTCTTCAAGGATTTCTGGGCAAAGCTGCATTTTCTTTTCCTGGAATTTTTTCTGATAATGCTGAATTACTTATATTTCTCTTAATGAACCAATCATATTGTATCACTATGCTATTGTTGTTGTTTTTAATCATACTGTTGCTTTTTTTTTAATTAGCTATGAATATTCATGGGATACAAACCTGACTGTCACCACTTATGTCCAGGATATGATGGCTAGACCCATTCTGGCAGCACGCCCATTACCACAAGTTGCAGTTACTCACCATGTCCCCACCCAATTAATCCCTGACCTCCCTCCGCCTTCCCCTTTCTCCCACTCCACTTTGTATCCCTAGGTCTGCTCTCTCCCTCAGCAAGTCCAGTGCACCACTGTGGTCTTTCTTTCCTTCCTTCTTTCTCTCTTAGTTCCCACTTATGAGTGAGCACATGCAGGATTTTTCCTCTGTACTTGGCTTATTTC
>NW_007800524.1:0-1215 GCF_000696425.1 Galeopterus variegatus | reverse complement strand
TCTCCTCAATTTACTAACTCTCTGCCCATAGGCAAATTATTTAAGCTCTGTGAAATTCAGACTTGAAATTAGAGGTGAAAAGTTTTCTGTTAAATAATTTTTGACCGTTAAATAATTGAGTAATAATTGTTACTTATTAAGTTTGGTCATGAATATTGAATAAAAAACTATGTGAAACACTCAAGGGATGCTGGTTTTTATTGTTTCCTCTTTGCCAATTTATTTCCTACCATTTCTTTAATTATTGATCCTTAACTTCACTATGGGAGGCCCCAATCCAAGCTCCAAGCTATCAGATGCAGACTGGAAGGTGGGAAGGTAGTTAGAAGATAATGATATTTTGAGAATACCGATGAACTCAGACTGATGATGAGAGAATTCAGACTTTGAAGGGCACAAGTATGAATGAAATACCACATAACTTTTAAGTCAGGAGCTGCTTAAGACAAGCAAAAGTTGAGTAAATGAGAGCTGAGTGCAATTTATCTAGATTTCGTTGATCTTAAAAGCCCAGTGGCTGTCTTAGAGATGGAAGTGTAGAATTCTGACTAGGGTCATCACTTGCAGTGGTTAACAGAGCTGAGTTACAATTTAACTGCCTAAAAGCAGGGGTCAGTGTTGGCCTTGATGCACAAAATACCATGAAAATGCTCTAGGTACCAAGCTGTTGGTTCTGGAAAATAAATTAATTGTAAGTTCACATAAGTCAATAAAACTTTCATTTGATGATAGGAGCCCCTATAGTTTTCTACCAGGAGTGTTAAATATGATCACGGAGGAACAGAGTCCCACTCTTCTCATGACTCCACAGAAATGGTTATTCTGAGTGTGGGCTGGGAAAAACTGGTCTGATTTCATAAACTTTGTATATAGCCTGGCCATGGATAGTGAGTGCATTAATGTCTGCCTGAGGGACTGGAGTGGAAGGACAGGAGAAAGAGAAAATAAAGAAACTTCAAAGTCGTCAATTTTAATCAGAATCTTAAGCCAAGATTCATGGGTGTAAAAGTGTAAATATGACATGGAAAAATTGTATGCATATTGAAAGGATTATTTTATTTTTGTTAAAATGTGTACACATGATAGGAAATATAGTAATTAAGAGTGATCATGCTATCTCCCCTAATGGGTGGGAGTGGGGAGACAGAGGGGGGAGGGAGGAATCAGTAAAGGCACTGAAAATCAACTACATTGTATATTGATAATTTTTTTTTT
>NW_007800523.1:0-1215 GCF_000696425.1 Galeopterus variegatus | reverse complement strand
ATCAAAGATGCAGAGTCACTGTAGTATTCAGGGGGCCCCTTTAAAGTGGGTTTTAAGAAAAAGAGCTGTAACTAAATTATCACTTGTCTTTCCTTCTCTTGTGCCTAGAGCTAAAGCATCCTGGATTTTTGCTTCCTGGCTTGCATGGAAATTCCTACATGCTTTGTTTTGCCTCAATCTAAGCTGCACTCTATTTTTAAATATCTACAATATCTACTTTTTCTTTTCCTTTAGATCCTAGAGGAAAGCTTCTCTCCGCCCCCCCCTTTTTTTTCATCCAATCCTTTTCAAAGATGTTCTAGTGCTTGGACTTCTGAATCACCCCACAAACATGGGAAAACCATGAGCTTGTCAGCATCACTTGGGAACTTTTTAGAAATGCAAAGTCTTGGCCCACCCTCGCCCTGAAGATCTACCGAATCAGAAACTGCAGGTAGGGCCTAGCTGGGTGTTTTAACAAGCCCTCCAGATGATTCAGGCGCACGCTGAAGCTGAAAGTCCGTGATGGGAAGACAAACCTTGCAAGTAATCAAGAAGGGAAGAAAGGATTGTAAAGATATTTTACAATCCACTGAAAACGTGCTCTGCTTTTTGGCTTTTCCTCTACAAATTGAAGAGAGTATTAAATTATCTTAAATACTTTTATTTACTTATTTTATTCAAAATATTTTAACATTTACTTGTACATATTTGTGGGGTACAGTATATTGTTTCAATTCATGCATATACTGCACAATGATTCACTTAGGGTAGACAGTGGGGTTCTGTACCCGTTAGTCCACCCCTTCTCCTACCTACCCCCATCCCATCCCAGCCTCTGGTAACCTTTATTCTACTCCCTTCTTCTAATGAGAACCACCGTTTTTTTTTTAGATTCCGTATATGAGTTATATCATGCAGTATTTGTTTTTGTGTGTGCCTGACTTACCTCACTTAACATGATGGTCTCCAGTTTTTGTTGCCAGAATTTTCATTAAGTTACAGTGCTGGAGGCTGGATTAGCTGATAAGTTTCTCACTAAACAACATCCCTTTTGGTGTCAGTTCATACAGATCTATCATATCTGTTTTAAACCTTACGTAGTATTCCAATAGTTTATTGATGAATATTACTAATTGCTTACAATTTTGTATAATTATTAACAAATCTGTAACAGTCATCCTGACACATGTATTTTAAACATTTTCTGATTATTTCTGGTTTAAAGATTACGCA
>NW_007800522.1:0-1215 GCF_000696425.1 Galeopterus variegatus | reverse complement strand
ACTGGGGGATTTAGAGTATGATGCTTTATATTAGGATCTACAAAACAGTATTTTTTTTTTTTTCTTTTTGTCTTTCTTCGTGACCGGCAATGGGATCGCAACCCTCGGTGTCATGCCCGCACTGCGCTCAACCAGTCTCTATATGGGATCCGAACCCTCGGTGGGAGCGCTGCCACACTCCCAAGCGCCGCACTCTACCGAGTGTGCCACCAGGCCGGCCCTACTACAAAACAGTATTTTTGATGTTTATTATTCATTCTCCTCAGTTGCCCTAGTAGACACAGTGGAGTTATTGTTGACATTTTTTTTTTTTTTTAAAGAGGGAAACTGTAGCTAAGTGACTTTTATAGATTTGCCTAACATACATCCAATTCATTATGGAACAACGACACTTGCCAGAAACTGCCAGCACCAATTGAGGTAATGAAGAAAAATAATGAACTATTCCAATATTTTTGCAAATAAGTTGATAAGCAACTAATGTAACTTGCCTTGAAAATACTTTTTAAAATTGTTGTTACATACCAAGCAAAAACAGACCTAGCACCCCTAAGAACAAGATGGCTCTTTGAGAAAGTCTGCACTTTCAGCTTTCTATATTTTGATGTCAAATTATTTCAACATTATTTATAATTCTAGTGATTATATTTTTCCTTTGACCAATAACATAAAAAGGTAATAATGACCATTTACTGTCAAATATTCTAATGCATTCACTAGGCTTAACCATATGATGTCTTACCATCTATACTATTAGAAATTGTCAAAACAGGCACTGCTGAACAATTACCTTTTAATGTTCAAAAGAAACGTAAGATATTACATTTAGCCAATTATTATGTAAAATTCCCAAGCAAAACAAATAATTAATTTGAGACATGATCCAAATATATAATGGACTATATGCTTGTTACATATTTTACCAGTTTATTTTTTCACAATACATTGAAATAACAAATTTAAAAATGTAATGACTTTGGTATATACAATTCACCAGTCTTCTTGTACTTCAAAATATTAGATCATCAGTCAGTAGATAATTATAGTCGATTATTATTTATATAATGGGTTATGTTCAGTAAATGAAATTTAAAAATAATCAAGTTCAATTTCCTGTCTGGTTTTGCATCAGTCTTTCAATTCATTACTTTTATTGGTGCATTCTAATTTCTAATAGAGAAAAAAAAAAAAAAAAAACACAGAAAGAATTCAAGG
>NW_007800521.1:0-1215 GCF_000696425.1 Galeopterus variegatus | reverse complement strand
CACACACTGCTGAATTCATGCACGAGTGCCAAACTCTAGAATCTGGTTATTATCTCTGATGAGTTTGCTTCTTCCCGATCACAAAACAAGAGGGAAAAGAGGCCCTTTCCTGGCTCTGCCCTCCCTTCTGATTGGAAGGATCACAGCGACTAAGGGCACCGCCACACGCTGTGAACTGATCTAAGCAAGATAAGGCAGCAGGTCTGATCCACACTTGATGAGCTGGCAGGCTAAGCACTTGGGATGACTTTTAGACACTGGGATTCACCTTCCTGGGAACTGTTATCTCCATCACTTAACTGATTAATGAATTCAACTTACTTACATCCCAAATCATCCTGTCAAGAATTTGAGAGCTTATGGCAAAAACACAAATAAGGAAGTGGTAACCTAAAAATCAAATTAAAAAAATCTGATCCAGAAAAAAAAATTGACATTAAAACAGGAAGTCTAACCCAGGGAGAAAAATGGAATGCTAATGTCTGAGCCCCAATTTGAGATTGCAAAATGGCAGCCTTTGGGACAAATCCAAATCAAGTTGCATTTTGTTTGGTCCACACAAGGGTTTAAAAGAAGTTTTTTTAGACTGTTTCACAAATTAGTGGGAGGAGAGACTATTCTAGAACAAAAGCAATTTTAGAGCTGTAGCTATCGAATGCAAGGTGTGAAGCTTGTTTTGTCTAGCAATGAAACCAACTTTGGTTGTGGATTTGAAAAATTTGAATATGGATTAAGTATTAAGTAGGGTATTAAGGAATTATTGTTAATTTCATTGAGTGTGATAATGGAATACATACCAGTAAAAACACAAAAGTTCTGAGATCTATTTTTAAATATATAAGCAAAAATAAAGTGGAATAAGTAAATAAGATTAGCAAAATACTGATAATTTTTGAATCTGAATGATGGGTATGTGAGGATTCATTATACCTCTCTATTTTTATATATGTTTGAAATTTTCCATAATAAATATTTATTTTTTAAAATTTGGAGGGCCGGCCCGGTGGCGCACTGGATAGTGCGCCGCTTGGGAAGCGCGGCGGCGCTCCCGTCCGAGGGTTCGGATCCCACATGCAGACTGGTTCCCACTCACTGGCTGAGCGAGGCGCGGGAGCAGCGCCGAGGGTTGCGATCCCGTTGCCAGTCCCTGGTCCGGTACGGGGGCAACACTGAGGGTTGCGATCCGTTGCCGGACACGGAAAAAGACAAAAGACA
>NW_007800520.1:0-1216 GCF_000696425.1 Galeopterus variegatus | reverse complement strand
CATTTTAAATACTCTTCTAATCCCTCATTCTGTCTTCCCCTCAGAAGCAAAGTAACCCTCTGTGCAGGCTAACTCAGAACATATTACAAAATCATCAGATGGCATTTTCCATTGGGGTTACATTTCAGTCCACTCTGCTGTATTGTGAGTGAAATTAGTACCTGGACAATTTATTATTGTCTCAGGATTATAAACAAACTTACTTACTCATACACCTCCTGTACTTGGGGAACAAACAAAATATTATTTTTCTCTGCCCTCCAACCTGCCAATGTCCTTCAGCACATTCAGTGTGATTGTGATTTTTATATATAGGTTATTGAGAATATGTGACATTCTCTGCATGTGAATGTCCAACTCCAAGAAGTTCTTTGAACAGTTGAATAGCTATCATAGTAACCTATCAGTAGTTCTTTATTATTAATAATACTTTGTCATGCATATGCAGTTAGGCAGGCCAGATCTCTATATTCTCATTTGGGGAATGAGAAAATACAGTTTTAGAGAATGTAACTAATTTGCTCAAGAATACACAGCTTACAAGTAATGGAATTAAAACTATAACTTAGATACTCTATTTTCTCTTCCAGAAGTCTCTGTATGCTTTATTGTCACCCACAACTGTGCTAGTTTTTACACAATGTATGAAATAAAATGTTTTACTTAAATTTAAAGTTCTAACTAGTTTAGAGATTACACTAAAGCCACGAAAATTAGATTTGCAAAAAAAAAAAACAGTGTTAATTGTTTGATTTAGTTAACACATTTAAAAAAGAGTTGGAGAAAATAAAAATTCAAAATGTTAATTTTTTTCAATGCATGTATGTTGTTCAATAATTGTGGAGTCATTAAAATGAAGTTATATTTCATAAAGTCTTTTAAAATAACAACAAAATATAAATGAAGCAAAAGAAAGAAGGGAAGAGAAAGAAGGGAGACAAAATATTGGAAGGAAAGAAAGAAAGTACTTGTAATTGCCAAGTATTTACTATTTGATATATATGCACTTTCACACATAGTATTGTACATAGTAAGTAGAGTTACATTAGGGAAGGGCTAGTTTAGGTAAAGAAGTTAGGAGACATCTCAGGTAAGCAAGTTATAGTTGGCCTGGCATCATATGGTATCAGTGGCTGCGTATGTGGCATGTGTGGGACTCATTAAGGAGACTGCTTCACTGGGATAGAGGATTCATAACACTAAGTACTAGGAAACA
>NW_007800519.1:0-1216 GCF_000696425.1 Galeopterus variegatus | reverse complement strand
CCGAACCCTCGGCGGGAGCGCCGCCGCGCTCCCAAGCGGCGCACTGTAGCATTGCGCCACCGGGCCGGCCCCATCAGGGGCATTTCTGAATTGATGTAAGATTTTCTTGACGGAGCCTGATTTGACTGGCTTGCCCATTTCAGGGATTTCCAGGGGTTCAAAGTCAGCCAGCTGCTGAGTGACACACTTGCAGGCCATTGTTTTCTCTCAGGTGTGTGCAATTTGAATGCGGGAGACAGAACCTTTCTTTTTCACTTTCTGGGAAAACTGAACTCTAGCAGCAGATCTTGATTGTCTGGACAAAGTCACCATCTTATCCATTCCCAACACCCTGACCCCAGCTAGGGAGGAATATCTTATGAAATCTCTTTCCTTTTAGGAAAAAGGTTGGAGAGAGCCATTCCCTGCTAGCCCTGGCCTGTAGCCTCCCTGCCTGGAGAGCAATCAATTCCAGAGTCCCCCTGCAGATGGCCACCAGGGAGGGCTTCAATGGGCCTTGGCTAAATTAAAAGAATGTCATGCTGCTTGGGCTCAGGCAGGAGCAAAGAAGGACCCTCCACAGACAGGTGTCTGCTCTGCCCGGTGGGCAGGGCCAATGTATGGTGATCTGGTTTGTCACCAACTGACACCCCCTCAAAGCCCTGACACGGAGCAAGCAGGTAGGTGTGAATGTCTGGGCCCAGCAGCATCTCCAGCCACCACGAGAGCCTGTCCAGACTTGTGGGCTTTGACCGAAGTGTGAAACATTTGGCTTTGAGCCTGCCTGCCTTTGGCTATCATGATGATCCTGGCATATCTTTGCTTTCGTGTCTAATAGGTGGTTGCAAACATAGAGGCAGAGAATGGTTTTCGTTAAAGGCTAAACCTGATTCCTCATTAGAAATGAAGATGAAAAGATAGGAAAGGGACTTTCTTTCCCTCAATTATTTTTTCCTTCTAGTATCTATTAATTTCCAGCTGTGTGCCAGGCACTGTGCTGGGCACCAGGGGGAGTGCCAGGTCCTGCAGCTGCCCGCACAGCCCTGTCTGGGCTCAGTGGTCTCCACTGTACTTGTCACCTAATGAGGCTCCCAGCACCTAGTTTCCTCCCTTTCTTTTTAATATTAATTCTGTAGCAGACTATGAAAATGTCACTGATTTTCCAATGTGGCTGACAAACCGTTCCCAAAGAAGAGTTCCAAAAATAACCTGAACAATGACAATATGGTTTGAATGA
>NW_007800518.1:0-1216 GCF_000696425.1 Galeopterus variegatus | reverse complement strand
TTGTGTGGCTACCATTAAGAAATAGCCAATTTATTGGAAGTACTTATTTGACAGCCATCTGTACCCTTTGATGCACTTCATCTTTTAAAAAGATTATATTAATTAAACAATTTAAACTACCAATAAAAGTTATACCAATTTATCCCCACATGCTCTTTAGACATTCTGTGTGTAATTTTTTTAAAGTCTATTTAAATTACTCAAATTGGATTAATTTTTATAGACTCCTTCTGCTTTCCGTTCCAGCATCTTACCTTTCTATGAGCAACTTACTGTTTGATCTCAAGTTTCCTTCCCTCTGATGATAACGAGGGTGATATCAATGTAACTTCAGAAACACTTGGATATTTACCACCTGTTTAGCTCTATTGCATTTGGTTTCAAATCAAGTCGTGGCACGAGATATTGTGAGGCACTGTCTATCACAGAAGAGTTCCTGACAAACAGCCCATGAAAAATGGACAGCAGCTGGCTGACTGAGAAGGGTGCTCTGTCTCATTGCCAATTGCTATACCACAAGTATTCAGTAAGTGCCTACTCAAGGCTTAGAATCTGAAACATTTACAATGTGCTACTTGTGCCTACAATTTTCCTGGGGTTCTGTGTCATTTTCATTGATAGTGGAGTTACCTGTCATTCAAGCTTCTGGAGGTGGCCTCAGGTGACCAGTGACAGCGCTTGGCTTGTTTTTCTTTTTCCCAGTCCTTGCCAGTCACTACACGTAAGCAGCTGTTATTCCAATAAACCTTTCTCTCCAATCTGTGGATTAAACTAAAATCACATAAACCCCCAAAATGTGAATTGACATGTGGTTCATATGACAAGAAATGCCTCTTTGCATTTTCTTAAAGACAAGACCAGCTCCTTTCCTCCTCCGGGCTTGGCTAGGGAGTAGTTGGCGGTGGTCTCTCATCCCTCTCACTGTTTCTGCTTTTTCTCATTGCTTCTCCAGAGCAAGGTGAGTCATGGGACAATCAGGGTTTTCCTTAGTGAAAGCAGAATCCTGGCAGTGAAGTTTCTAGCATCCACCTGGCTAAGGGAGGACTGGCTCTGTGGCCTTGATTCACTTCACTAGGCTGTTGTCTACACTACCCTCTATCAAGTTGGCCTTTTTAAAGTGACATTATTTACTCCTGCCTTTTGGCTGTATTGATTTCTGAAGCCTTCCCGGAGAACACCTGCAGGTCTCCCTAAGTCAAACACAAGTTATTTGATA
>NW_007800517.1:0-1216 GCF_000696425.1 Galeopterus variegatus | reverse complement strand
GACTCGCTCTATGCTTCACAGGCAGTGCCTTCTCGCTGTCCTCATATGGCCAACAGGGAAAATGAGCTCCCTCAGCCTCCTTTATATGGGCACTAATCCCATCATGAGGGCCCCACCCTCATGACCTGGTCACCTCCCAAAGGTCCCACCTCCTAAGACTATCACCTTAGGGATTAGGTTTCAACATATGAAGTTTTGGGGACACAAACATTCAGGTGGTAAGTGTTGTCCCTTGGAAGTGTTCCAGGACATGGGATGGGCCAGTGAGAGTTGTTTGGGGGCTGGGCTGTGGGATGCTGGCCCATCCCTCCTCCTGAGGCCTGGAGAGCGGGGCTTCTGTATTATTCCATGCTGCAGGGGCTGCTGGTGCCAGAGTGGACTCCTTGCCTGTCTGAAGTGTTTTGGGAGGTTTTGAGAGCCTGACCCTGTGACCTGGGTGCTGCTGGGGTCAGCAGGGTTTAGGTCAACGTTCACTGGTACTTCCAGCTGCCCTTTGTAGGAGGATTGAATCAGCCCATCAAATTCTGCCTCTGCACATTCCAAGGCCAGGAATTGGGGGTGTTTGCTCATCTCTTGGGTAGGAGTGGAAAAACCTGTTTCTTCCATCCAAAGCAAGATGAGGCTATTCCAGTATGAGGGATTTTTCTTTGCACTGGGTGATTCCTTTCTGCCCAGGGAATGAGATTATTTGTTAAAATTACAAACATACACAAAATAGCAAAATGAAAATAACTTAGACCAGAAGCAAATGAGTTTGGGCCAATACCGTTGATAAATCTAAATTGTTAAGAGAGATCTTAGGTTGCAATGTCAAATTCTTTAGTAGGTTTTTCTGAAGTACTGGCTCTTTCCCGCTATGGACAAGAATTGAGCAGTTTGTCCAGTGACTGGGAAAGGAGCACCTGCCACCATCTGACATGATCTAATGTGACATTTAGCAATGTCTCTCCCCCTAAACCCCTTCAAGTTCTGCAAGAGTCAGAGCAAGCCCCAGAGCCCAGGTCCTGGTGGTCATTAAGATGTTAAATCTTGTGCTGAAAATTCCTAGTGACTTAATCAATAAAGATTTCTAGCTAAATAAAAAAAAGGGACTTTGCTGGGAAATAAATGAATAAATAAAAAAAAAGTTTTGCAGGACGTAATATCATAGCGTCTAGGAAGATGGTGCAGTCTTTACCAACTAGTCGGCTGATGTCTCTGCGGTGCTTTTACACAG
>NW_007800516.1:0-1216 GCF_000696425.1 Galeopterus variegatus | reverse complement strand
TTGGCATCGAAGGTTGATGTTGGGCCTCTGTTGGCCTTAAAACTTTGAGTTCCTGAAGTTCAGTTACTTTTCCCCATCTCTCTTCTCCTAATCTTTGTTTCTTTTAGGAGGATTATTAAACTAAGTCCTATTGTCCAGCTCCACTTTGATTAAATTGTTCAATTGAAGAGGTTCTCCAGACTAAATCTGGACACTTTCTTTGGCAGGTAGCCCCCATCCCCACCCTCCCCCTCTCTCCAGCCTATGAAGGTCATTCTGTTTCACACGGCAGTGCCAGTTAAAAAAATTTCTCTCCTAACACTAAGCAAATCTCTGTCCCTGCTGTAGTTTCTACCAATTGTTTCAATTCTACCTCTGAGGGTAGAACAAATAAGTCCCTTCAGCCCCTACCCCTAAGCCTTGTGCTCTTGTTAAATAGCTCATTTCTTTAAGCTTTTTCCTTCATGCAACACCACTTCAGGGCTTTTTCCACATGAGCCGCTCTACTTGGAACACCCTCTGGTTCGTCCCTGTTGGAGTACGTGTAACCCAGATAAAGCGGGAGGGCTCATGTCACACTCAAAGAAGCCCTTGTCAACAACCCAAAGTGACCGAGAGTAAATTTTGATATTAAATGAAGCTATTTGAAAACCTCAAAGGGGTCATTTCCTGACACAGCAAAACATCATGAAATTCACATTTTCCATCTTTTTCTGTTTCTCTTTGCTTCCACTTTTGTCTGTCATCTTCCTCTATCAAAATGGGGAGAAGACTCCCCAACTCAGCCCAGCTAGGCTCCCTTAATTTCTCCTTTTCGCTCCTGTCTTTGGCTCAGTTCTTTATTATTGGGGCAGGAGGAAGGGTGAAGTGGGTAAGAGGGATTGCAAACACATAATGCTATGTATGGATTTAGAATTGGTCGGAGTGAATGACCCAAAGGAAGCCCGATTCATACAAAGCAGAGCAAACCTGTCTGCCTTCATTCTCCTTGACACCCTACCTCCAGTGACAGAGCTTCAGACACTGTTGACTTTTTGGGCAGACCAATTCTATTGGTGTCTCATACTAAATTTCCCATGAACTCAAAAGCTTTAGATAATTTATCCAAGATCTGGAGTTGAGGAGAACACAGGTTCTGCAGATTTTATAGATTCCAGGTTGAAGTTTTCTGGCAAAGGTATAAGGGGAAAAGAAGAAAAACTTGTCATTTCATTTTGTTAAAATAGAGGTGCAGGGC
>NW_007800515.1:0-1216 GCF_000696425.1 Galeopterus variegatus | reverse complement strand
CACAGCATTTATTACAACCTTGGCAGTGTAATAAACATTTTAAGAATATCAATTTGGTTACAGCCATAAGAACCCTATGAAGTAGGTAGCATGTTGTTCTCGTTTAACAGACAAGAAAACTGAATCAAGGGGAAGTGATGAAGTCACACTACTAGTGAGCAGCAGTCCTGGGATCCTAGAATCCATGATTTTAACCCCCATAGTTGCTGCCTCTGATTAAATTATATTTCTGTTGGGATAAAAACAAAATTAACTGGCATGGGCTTCATGGCCCATAGTGATCTTGTCTCTGCTAACACCTTCATACTCATCTCACACTGAACTATCCAATAATTTCCATATGCTGATGGGTCATTTGGTTTTGCAAATCTCTCATGTTCTCTCCCACCTTGCAGAGGAGAGCATGATTTTCCTTCTCTCTATTGCATTTTTCTCAGGTCCCTTTTAAATTGATTTTTTTCTACTCATCTGTCTTTCAAATTAAGTATAAAAAATCACTTACACAGAGTAAGACAAGACATACCCTGATCCCTACCCTATTTAAGATTTATTTCTATAAATTAGTATGAGTAGTTTCTTTAATTTAATAAAAAATTAAGTTAAAAATCTCATTTTGTAATTATATATTTATTAACATAATTTGGGTATGCTTAGATTCAAAAGCCTTTCAATAGAAGGAAATATTTGCCAAAGGCAATAATTAATTGCCTGTTCACCAATACATTCTAATGTACCTGACATATTGAAGGTAATGAGTAGATATTTAAGAACTGGACAGCTTCCAAAAAAAAAAGATAGTTAATAATATTGGCAAGGCTTTGACCACTATAAGCACCAAGTGGTGAACTGTCATTGTTGCTTTGCCTCCATGGATTTGTCAGGTCTTTTCCCCTGGGTGATGGAGCTGCCAAAAATTACTCAAAGCCCATCTCTTCTGAGCAGTGAGAAGCCCTGAAAAGGGGTTAATTTCCTGGAGCCCTCAAGAGAGAAGTATTCCTTCCATCTGGGAAATTAACCATGAATTGGGGTTCTCTTCCTGCATTTATTCTTCAGACCAGGAAGTTACAGGAAGAGAACATAGGTGGGGTTTTTTGCTAAGTATAGTTTAACAAGTTTAACAATAGAAGCTGGTGACATCCAGTAAGACAAGCAAGTTGACATTCCATAATGCAATTTTCAAGAAGTTAAGTTGATCCACCAACAAAAGCTTGATCTT
>NW_007800514.1:0-1216 GCF_000696425.1 Galeopterus variegatus | reverse complement strand
TTGTCTTAACAACTTGGGAGAGTTTTATTGGTTTGTTGTAGTAGCTGGAAGACAGAAACGTTAAGAAAGAAACTTAATAACCAACTTTCTGCTGTTCAGCTGATAATGAACAAGCTGTTAGAGGTTTAGATTGGTCATTGTCTTTGTGGATTAATTATGTAATAATCCAAACAATATCTCACAAACTTTCAAATCAGTTTAAGCCTAAATGGGTCATTTAATAACGAGAGCAAAGAACACATTATATGTTATAGTGAAGGGCTCTTATGTTTTCTTTGGATAGCAGTAAAGTATAAGAGAAAAATGCATTTGCTTTGGGGCTTTCTAATATGTAGCCTAACAAACCTAGGCAACATAGAAAGCTGTTGATTGAATACTGGCTCTATTAAAGTAGAAATATGCATTTTGGGGAAAAGAGGAAAAAAATGGGATGTCTTAGTTATTTTGTTTTTTACACTTGTGTATAATAAAATTTAAACAACCTTGTGGGGAGCATTTTATTTCTATTCATAACTACTTAAAGTTATGGGCTAATCTCATAAATCATAAATAGTGGCTTTCTAAATTATGAACTTCTGATATAAATCAATATAGTAATATGATGAAAACTTCATAAATACCCATAACCTTCGAACATATTTTAAGAATCTAATTCAAAAGGAGCCAATATCCAATTTCAGAAATATATTAACTATAAAATTAATTAGGGCAACCAAAATATTTTAGAATTCCTGTTAATAAAACAGATGAGTCACTTTGTAACTTTAGTCATACCAATAAGTTTGAGGAATTATGCCACATGAAAAGTGATTATTATGAGCATATAGTAATCTAGCAAAAATGTCTTGTTATATGAAAAAGCAAAATACAAAACTGAATATGTACTATGATAAAATATGGAAAATATACTCACAGATTGACAAAAATTAGAATTTAATGTAGAAAAGTAAATATAGTTCATTTTGTTCTGAAATTTTTTAGATAATTTTTTTTTTTTACAAAAACCAACCACAATGTACTTATTTAATATACATCACAAGGAGTCAACCAGATACTTAATTTAAAAAACAGAAATAAAACAAAAATAACACCACAGTTCAAGAAACAGAGTCCTATACAGAAATCAAGGAAAGAACAGACCATCTAAAGAAAAAGTGAAAAGACGACACAAAGACAGGCTGGGCAGCCCAGATCTTTAAAGAAATTTTTTTTTTTT
>NW_007800513.1:0-1216 GCF_000696425.1 Galeopterus variegatus | reverse complement strand
TTTTTTTTTCAGAATCTGTGAATTTTATTTGTATAGAAAAAAATACTTGGAAATACAGAAAAGTTAAACTTGTTCTGATGGGACAAAATTCGGTGATAAAAATCTCATGTTCACTGTAATATTTTGATTTTTTCATCTACCTATATTGTTTTAGTCTGACTATGATCTTTATTTTTTCACAATTTGATTTTTCCATACTGTACTTTGTCCTTAAAATGGAGAAAAGAGAGAACAAAATACAAGTTTTGTTTGTTTGGGGGAGGAAGGGATATTCCACTAATAAGAATTTTATTTTTCTTTTTTTTGGAAGTATGAAATGCGATTATAAATATGTGACTATTTTCTTAAAATGGTACTAGAGCACTTCTAAGTAAATACTTTTGAACTTTATATTTATTCCAGTGTTTCATGGCTTTAGACATTTGTTAACTACATTCAGAGCCAGTTACCAAACCACATAATGAGATCATTCTTACTATTTACAGTCATGCTTTGTGTATTATTCACCTTATTGATTCACCTCATTCCGTAGACTTGATTTTGGAGAAGTTTCTTTTTTTGAAAATCAAATTACTTTCAATTGATAAACATTTCTTATCATTAAAGTCATTTAAAAACAAAGTCTCAGGCTCTGAAGAAAGGTCCTAAAAATGTTTCAAAAATCTTTTAAACATTGTGACTGCTTTGAAGGGGCCTGCCTAAATTTGAATATGTAAGTACTTGTATTGCTGATGAAGTAATCTTTCTACGTCATAGTCATTCCTAATGGGTGAAAATGTCTTTCTGTTCACAGGCAACCATTCTTTTCAGACATCATAGATAAGTAAGAGAAAAGAAATTGCTAAAATACAAATTTACTTATATAATGTAGTTTATTATATTCTCTCCTTTTATTATGTTATATAACTCAATATTATATCTAGACATTTAAACAAAGAATTTGGGCCTTAATTTGTATATAACTTATATCATCTTTTAGGTGGAGATTCTTTCTTCTCTTCAGAAACCAAAGAAGATCTCTTTAAAAGGCTCAGATGGAAAGTTTTACATCATGATGTGTAAGCCAAAAGATGACCTGAGAAAGGATTGTAGACTAATGGAATTCAATTCCTTGATTAATAAGGTTTGGAGATAATTTGCTTTCATTTTAGAATTTCTATAATTATTATCAATGTGATATATAGGCTTTTTGGTATGCGAATAGATCACTCTTAAG
>NW_007800512.1:5590-6806 GCF_000696425.1 Galeopterus variegatus | reverse complement strand
GAGGAATGCAGCCCCACCAACACTCTGATTTTAGCCCACTGAGACATATTTCAGACTTCTATGCTCCAGTATTCTAAGATAAATATATATTGTTTTAAGCCACTAAGGTTGTGGCAATTAGTAATAGCAATTACAGTAAACAAATGCATATAGGATTTCAAATTATCTCCTCATGACAAAATAGACAGAAATGACTGCATATGTTAACAATACAGAAACTGTGACTCAGACAGGTTAGGTAATTCGCCCATAGTTACAGAACTAGTTAATGGAAATTTTAGGGATTAAAATACAGGGCCATTTGACTAAAACCAAATTTATTATAAGGAAGGCAAAGTCAGGTGCTTTAAACATCATAAATGCATCTCAGTTTCTCCATTTCTTTTATTTCCCACAGCCAATCACATTCCTGTTCCAATCAGTAATTTTCTAATGCCATCCACTGATTCTTATGTTTACTTCTGTTTTCTCAAGCACGGCTTGAGAATGGGAATGCTACTGATACAGGAAGTGCTCAGTTTCCCTGGGCTCAGGTTTCAGGACATGCATCAGGGTTTCCAGCCACTCCCTGAGGTCTCAGGCCCCTCCTCTAGGCTTTCCCCTAGACTAAAGCCACTGATGCAAGTTAGACCTATTTTCAGCACCAACACTGGGAAAAGGGGACCACAAGGGGCTGGCTTATGCAAATCCAGTGGCTGGGCATGCTCAGTAGAGAGCACAGAATATTCTTGAGTGTGCTTGGTGCATATGATAGGGTCTGACCAATGAACATGCTCCATGAAGGGACTGACTGAGCATGTGCAAGACTAAATGTTACATAACTGGGAGCCACCCCTTTAATTGAATATTCATGAGATAGAGAAACTATAAAAGCTGAATCCCAGGAGAAGGCACGGTTGCTGCTCACTTTCCTGGAGGCAACCTGCACTTTGCTGGCTGAGGTGTGGATACTTTACTTTGTATCAAACTTACTTTCAGCAGGCAGCTGCTCACTCTCTTGAGCCAGCCTGCACTCTGTTCTGAACTTTCAGTATGTTTTTCTTGCTTTTGTGTTAGACTTGATGTCTGTACTGAACTTACTTTTGTGTTAAACTTGGTGTGGGCCCTGCTCAGTCTCTGGAGCTATGCCACACTCTCTCTGTGGAACTTGTATTACTTATCTGTTATATTAAACTTGTTCTCACTGTCTACTGTGACTCTGCCCTTGAATTCTTTC
>NW_007800512.1:0-335 GCF_000696425.1 Galeopterus variegatus | reverse complement strand
TAGGAGAACTACAGTAGAGCAGAAAGAGAGAAGTCTGAATTTTTTGGTGTCATTGGTTATGCTACTTCTGCATTTCTTGAGGTATCTTGTGATATTTAAGCTAGGGTTAATTATGTGTCAGACTGTTTGAAGCCAAACACAATCCTTACTGATAGAATCTGATTCCAGGACCCTCCAGGTGAAAACTCAGAAGCAGCGGTATAGTCAACCTGTCTTCTCTTACTGCCTGTTTCTAGCAGTGGAAAGTGTAGCTTTTCCTTGCAAGAAAGCCATTAAAATCTAAGAATCCAGGTTGGGCTTCTGTGTAGAAATAAAGCAGATATTTTTTTGTGTGC
>NW_007800511.1:0-1216 GCF_000696425.1 Galeopterus variegatus | reverse complement strand
AGAGCACTCACCTGTTCCAGGCCATGTTATCTTTACTCAAGGAGGCCAGTACTTGTCACCCAAGGTGAAACTTGCAGGCCTTCCTCTAATCTTTTTCCCCAAGGCCCTATTAGGCCTACCCAGCATATATGGGGGGCTTTTATTCTCCAAGGCCATTCCCATTGTGCTGTCTTGTACCTGTTGCAAACAGGTTGGGGCTGGTAAGAGAATATTTCCATTCTTACCATATCCAGGCTTCAAAAACTTATCTTTAGTAGTGATTTGCAGCTGTATAGGTGCTGCAGCCCTATGCAACAAAGCTTCCACTGGAGAGGGCCCGCCCTTGTGGGGTCTCTCATTTAGAATTCTGACTGTTGGCCATAATCACTTTGTCCACCCCTTCAGGGATGGGGGTTTGGGAGATAGCCTTAGTCCCTTTTTTAAAAGGCCATTGTACCATTCAATCATTCTCACCACCTGGGGATGATATGGCACATGTAACTTCCACTGAATGAACAACTGGGAGGCCCACCTCTGAACCCCATGTCCAGTAAAGCGGGTTCCATTATCACTCTCTATGACTACAGGCCCACCATACATAGCAGTAAGGCTATTCGGTGCCTTCAACGTGTTTACCTGGTCTGGGGCCTTACAAGGCCATACAAACAGAAGGCCAGTAGCTGTATCAACAGCTGTGAACATGTATCTGAAATTCTCTGAATGGCAGTGGCCCAACAAAGTACACTTGCTATCAAGTCAGGGGCACCTTTCCTCGAGTTATTCGCCCATCTGTATGGGGCATCCACTGGGGGTGTGTTCTCTCTTGAGCACACACTGGACAAGCCTAACAGGCATTCACTACATCTTCCCATTTTATAGGCAAGGCCCATCTTTGAGCTGCCATCAACATGGTTTTACTGCCAGCATGCTGCATTCGTTGATGGAACCACTTGGCTACATCAGTAGCTGGGGCTCTCTCCAGCCATCCTACCTTAGCCAAGGCATTGGCTTCATCATTTCCTGGACTGACTAAGTGGGAGTGTCCTGTGACATGGAAAAGAATTACTTCTTTCTCATGACCCAATTCCCTAACTCTTGCCACATGGCTTGTCCCCACAGGGGTCAGTGGCCTACCATCCACCATTGATACTTCAAAGTAGACATCCAAAGGGTTAAACTTTTGTACACAGCCCAGCTGTCAGTACAGATGGTTAATGGCCCAGGCTCATTCTTTATG
>NW_007800510.1:0-1216 GCF_000696425.1 Galeopterus variegatus | reverse complement strand
AAAATCAGTAAAGATTTTTACAATTATTAAGGAAGCCAGTCAGAGTCAACTACTGGATAGTGAGTATCCATTACAAAATGGCACCTTTTGTTTATGTTCATAGGAAGTTAAGTTCAAGAATTTGGGACTCAAGATTTCTTTGAGCTAATTAAAGAATGAATCACACAATTTACAAATAAGGAAACTAAATCTCGGAGATTCTAAATGACATATTCCACACGTTGAGTTTGGCAGAGAGCCTGGATGAGAACCAAGGTGTGATTTATAGAGTTGTGTTCTTTCCACTGTCCATGAAGGTGGCATAAATTCTAAAAGAATTGTGATCTGAAAAGAAGTTTTCAGACTTTTATATTGGGAAACAATATCAAAGAAATTCTCTTCTTTTCATCTGTGGTGTTTAGTCCTCAACTTTCTTATCTTATGCTTATACTGTGAATAGTTGAAATCTTAAAAGGAGCTGTTAGCGTCATTGGCTTTCTGTAGGATGAGAACAGTAGGCAACAATATATTATCAAGATATCATAGTATGTCCAAAATGAATAATCACTAAATGGTAGTATTACATAAAGACACCCAGACATTACAGCTCTTCTTAACTGATGACATAATGTATTATACCATCTCCATTACCAATTATTTTTAATGGGTTCATCACATTATACTAGGTACCAAACTCTCAAAAATATAATGTTCTTGCAGAATAATGCCTGTATGAATGAATAGAATTTCTGTGAAATAGAACCATGATACACTTTTCTGTAAGTACTAAATGAAACAAAAAAACTAGACAAATAAATCAGGAAAGATGAGTAGCATGATTTGAAGCAGCATCACAAATATTTAATCAAAGTGAAAGTATGCCTAAAGTCTTGCAAACATTCCCTTAGCATCAATACCAACTCTATTAAGGAGAAAAAATAAGTTTCTAGGAGGCTTCACATCTGAGGTTAAATTCTTCTATCCAGCTTCCACGGCATTGGTCTCTTCTTAAGCATTTGAGGTTTGAGAATATTAACACTACAAGAAATCTTTGAGTTCATATAGATCAGAGGAAAGCATGACTTTGAAAAGGTGACATAGTGATTTGTAGGAGAACTGGGAATGGAACTTCTGCAGATGACTCCCAAACTTTTATGTACCAATTACTTGGTCAAGACAAATGAAATTGATGGTGTTCTGGGTTCTGTGGTTACCCATTCTTTGTTTATTCCCCAGG
>NW_007800509.1:0-1216 GCF_000696425.1 Galeopterus variegatus | reverse complement strand
AACTGAGGTTGGATAATCACATCAAGTATTGAAGAGACTTTAAGAAGTGAAGTCACAATCTTTGTATTCAAGTTTGCTCAGCATTTGGACCCTGGAAGTGTGGCATACTGTCTGGAGTAGTCCCACGGCCCCCACGGCCCTGGTATTTAAGCCCTGGCATAATCCCTCCCCTTGAGTGGGAGAGATCTGTGATTCATTTCTAACAAATATAAAGGTACTTCAAAAAATTTGTAAAAAAATAGAATTAAAAGATGATACCAATCTTCCATAAGCTTTTTGAAGCACCCTCATAGAGTACAGCAAAGGTGATGGGATATCACTTTTGTGATTACACTGTCTACAGTGTAATTTTCCTTTTGTTAGTAGACTCTCTCCCTTGCTGGATGCAAGGTTGCCACAGTGGCAACCACTCTATTGAGACAACAATATATAAAGCAACTGAGGTAGACCTTTGGTCTACAGTCTGCATGGAATTGCATCCTGCCAAACCAGCTGGGTAAGCTTGGAAGTGGAGACCCAAGCACATGACAGTACCTTGATTGCAGCTCCTGAGAAACCTTGTAGCAGGGGACCTAGCTAAGACATGCTTGGGCCCCTGACCTGTCAGATAATAAATGTTTGTTGTTGTAATCCACTAAGTTTGTGGTAATGTGTAATGAAAGACTAGATAACTAATACAGAAGGTAAATAAAAAAATATGTGTTTGATAACTGGTAATAATATAAATACCTATTCAGAACAAAGCTCACAATTTCTTAAAGTCCCACAGGTCTAATTTAAGATTTAGCTTTCAACTCCATAGTTTCTATTTAGGAGAGAATGAAGAAAAATGCATGCTATTAATGAGATTTAGAAACATCTTTTCAGAATTTGAGGTATGGCAGTAATTTTTTTTTTTTTTTTTTGGTCTTTTCTCTAATTTACTCTTGTCCAAAGAAACTTGAATATACTAATGGTGAAATGGCTGTAATGAGAAGCAAGGAATTTACATTGAACATTTTAGAAATTATCTTCTGTGTCTATAAAATATTGCAAAGAATTATTTTTTCAAAAGACAAACCAAATGCACATTTTGCTGCATTTTCCATAATCACATATAAAGCCTTAATTAAATTTGTTATGTGAGATAGGTTTAAACACACACACACACACACACACACACACACACACACACACCTCAATTAAATTTAGAATGATTTAGAGGAATCATGAGGTC
>NW_007800508.1:0-1216 GCF_000696425.1 Galeopterus variegatus | reverse complement strand
ACATCTTATCAGTAAACCATACTAAGGTAATATTTGCTACACTTTCAAATTTAAAACCTTATTTAAAGAATTTGTAAATTACAATGCCTTTAAAATCACAGGTACTGAGCTAACAGGGCAGTGGCCCTTTTAAAAAATTTTAAAAAGAGAAAAAAAAAGAAGGTTCTTTTACTTCCTTATAACCAGATTTAAATCTGAAAAGGAAAGAATTTCTTATAAACATGATACAAAATGAGACATAAAACTTTTTAGACAAATAATCAGCCCTACTCTCCAATACAGTCTTTTCTGCATCCTGGATGCAAAGACACTCCCTAGTAACTTAATTAGGACTTTCTGAGGATATTCAGTCTTTTCACATACTTACTTTGCAGGTATTTAAATTTTATTTACTTATTTTTAGTTTAAAAAATTACTATAAAATTTTTCTAATATACACAAAGACAGAGAAAATCTACCCCCGTATAATTTTACCCAACTTCAATAAATACTGGTACCTGCAATTTTTGTATCTCACCCTTTATTTCTGCTGAAGCTTTAAAATACGCCTTCCAATCATTTCTTCTGGAATATTTTATTGTGTCTGTAATAAATCAAGTCTTTGAAAACATAATCATAATACAAAACAAAATGAATAATAATTCCTTGATACCATCTAATGTTTAGTGTATGTTCAATTTTCTCTGATTAATCACAAAACTATTTTTTTTACCGTTGGTTTGCTCAAATCAGTATCCAAAGTCTACCCATTTGGTTTGATAGTTCCTTTAATAGTATTTTAATATATGACAGTTTTCTTCACTCCACTTGTCTTTCTTGCATTCTGCATTTAGCTCATCATATCATCTGTAGACTTCTATCATATTGTCTTATTCCATAAATTTCTATAAACTTGTATTTAGAATTTGATTTGCATTTCCTCCCTCCCTCTCTCCTTCTTACACTCCTTTATACCTCTTTGCCTCCCTTTCTTTCTTCCCTTTGACAAGCATACTTCATAGGATTTGCTATGTACACATTATTACAACGCATTATGAGGCACATAAACTCTGGTCATTCCAATTTAAATAATGTTAAGATTGATTGAAATGCTGTCAATCTGATCCAACCATTGTAAAGTTTTCTGTCAACATTTACTTAGTGATTTTAGCATCCCTGAATAGACTGTGAAGGGCTTGCTTTTCTAATTCTGACATCTCTCTTGCATTTACTAGTT
>NW_007800507.1:0-1216 GCF_000696425.1 Galeopterus variegatus | reverse complement strand
CACAGGGCATGAGTACCAGGAGACAGGGATCATTGGAGACCATTTTAGAATCTCTCTGCCTTAAACTGGTTCATCAAAAACTAAGTCATTGGAATATCAGCAACATGCTTTAGCAGAGTTTAACATAAGAGAAAAGCATTCAATAGCAGAGTTCGGGTGTGAGTATGAGAACACAAACTTAAAGGGATTTAGGGGACAATCTGAGGCTGAAGGACACTAAAACACAAAATTCTTTGTATCTTAGCTTAGAGCCAGCCTTAAAAAGGAAACACAAGTTTGCAATAAATGTAGATATCCACGCGGTGGCGGTAGATGCCAGGAAATTCTAACAGGACACAAAAGAGCAAGTTTATCTCTCTATGTGACAACCCATGTTATCCTTTCTGCCTGGAGAGGGAAGTAACTAGTACCTTTCTACGACCTCACCCCCAAAGCACTACCCAAGAAGCATGACCACTAAAGAGTCAGGGCCCAGACAGTTCTCCGCATTCCTCCCACAAGTCCTAGGACAGTAGTAAGGGTCTTTGGGAGAGGAAATGAGGCCTTCTGAAATACATACATATGAAGATTTGTCCTATCAAGTACTAAGAGCCAAATGTTGCAGAGCTACATTAATTAACACAAAGTCATACTTGGTCAGGTGTAAAGCCAGTCTAGTTCAGAGTTGACACCACTGGAGAAATTCCAGGGGGAAAGAAGTGTCAAATAAAACGGGGAATATTATTTCTCCAAATGAGAGACATTAAGGAAAAAGTCTTAGGGCCGTGTGCACATGCCTCCCACACGTACACACATAAGCATGTATTCACACACTTACTGTACACAGATTCATAGTTAACACTACCCAGTCAGAGTAGATCTGGCATTCATAAAGCAGGAGGTAACTCTACAGAATTAAATGCTTCAAAGAAGTTTTATTTTCAGAGAAGTTTTATTATCTGAATTTATGCATAAACTCAGAAATCTTAAGGCTCCTTCTGATTGTTCCATATCTTCCTAGTCAATCCATATCCAGAGAGATTGACACCTGGCAATGTTGGGATTTTTCTTTTTTTAGGTAACATACATTCCCTTTTGTTAGTAGATGGGCCAAAGAGTTTGAAAGTGCCTTATCAAATCTGAACAGTCATTTTGGTTTTATAGAGTTGATAAAAGTCAAATAGTTGGCTAGTCTTGTAGGGATAATGTATTCTTTTTTTTTTTTTTTTTTTTTTTT
>NW_007800506.1:0-1216 GCF_000696425.1 Galeopterus variegatus | reverse complement strand
ACTATAAAGAAAATAATAAAAACAAGGATTTTTAGATTGAATTCTGATTCTGGCATTGCCTCATTTTATTTTCACCTTCTATAGCCTCAGTGCCTCAGTTATTATCATCTCAGAAACAGGGATACCAAAGCTGCTTCATGCTGATATTAGAAGAAACAGCTGAAGAAATTTTATTGCAGCCATTCTGCAAGGATGAACTATTAGAATTTTAGAAAAATTATGTCTTTGTAAAAACATTTTTGATTGGGTTTATTGATATTTTTACCTATTCTTTTGAGTTATGTTCCTTTGACACATCAATAATTTACTTAGCTGCTCTTTTGGAGACATTCTGACTGAAAATTGAAAACGAGCAATGTTCCTTTCTTTATATAAGTTGTTCTTGTTGTTTTTAAACATCCCTTTTTTGATCTAAAACTGTCTTGGAGCCTTTTTCCTCTCCTCACATGTTAGGTAGGTTCACGGAAGAAATTTTTCTCCAGTGCTCCAGTCTTAAGTTCTTTTGAAGTTTCATAATTGGCATCTCCAAGGGTTCACTAGGAAATATTATGGCATTGGGGTTGAACTACCAAACACCAATTTCTAAGGGAAAGAACCAAACAGTCAACAAACCAAAGGTGGCGAAAGCTATTAAATACTCTGAAATGCTAGCAATTTATCATTGGTGTTTTGGTAATTGTGATTTATTGGGGAAGTCACAATGCTCTCAGCTCATCTGGCTTCCACTTCTGTATTGTGGCCAAGTTTACTGCTCTGGTTTGTACCATCAATCATGCCTGGATGCCAAGGACTCCAGATCTGCTAACCTTTAAGCTTCTTTTTTCCCTCCCTATCTTTGTGTTTCCTTTTAAGGAAATCTTAATACAATGATTATATGCATTTTATTTCTTAAAAGAAATATGGTCCAGAAATATCATTTTGGATATAAGCATAACTAAAAGACAGGTGAACTTCAAATTTATGGCAGTTGATCTTTTTTTCTCTTTCTTAAAAAACTCTTTTTGGTGTCATTTTGAATCAGAATCACTCAATTCAAAGACTGTTGTCTTCGTTTGAAATCCCGGCAATAAAGTAGTTTATTTTCTCTTATTCTGGATAATTAGAAAATTAGTGTTCTAAATATTGCTTTGAGAAGTTACAGGTTATAGTCTCTCTTCTTTTAAGAACACCCCCTCCCCCACAAATGCTTTGCCCCTAAATCTTTACTTTGTAGGGA
>NW_007800505.1:0-1216 GCF_000696425.1 Galeopterus variegatus | reverse complement strand
ATCAACCCTCCCCAGGAACACCCACCCTAATGAGAAACTGTGGAAAGCTCCACAGCCTAGGCCAAAAAGGCACCCACAAACAACTCCAAGATTGAACACAGTTGAAGAAATCGCACAAAGCCTGCACTACTTTAGTCACCCAGATCCAAACTTAAAATACCCAATGCAACTGTCATTATAGAACATTTCTACAATAAAGTCTCTCCCTTCAAAAACCACTCCTAAAATCAAAAGAAGCAACTACACTACCAGATACCTAGACATCAACTCAGAAATATGAGAAACATGAAAATAAAGGAAAACATGACTCCCCCAAAAGAAGACTACAATTCTCCAATACTAAACCCCAAACAACAGAAAACCAGTGAATTGCCTGAAGAGGAGTCTCAAACGGCAATGCTAAGGAAACTCAACATGATGGACAAAAAAATTGATAGAAATCACGATGGAGTAAAAAAAAAAAATCCAGGATATTATGAGAAGTTCAACAAAGGTATAGAAACAATAAAACATAAACAAGCAAAAATCTTGGAACTGAAGAATTCATTCAATTAAATATAAAATACAACTGAGAGAACAAGCAGCAATATAGAGCAAGCAGGAGAAAGAATTTCTGAACTAGAAGACAGACTTTTTGAATTAACACAGTTGGACCAAAAAAAAAAGAATTTAAGAAAATGAAAAAAGCCTACAATATCTTTTAGATAACCTTAAGCATACAAACATCCATGCAGTGGGTGTACCAGAAGGGGAGGAGAAAGGAAAAGACATGGAAAGCCTATTCAATGAAATAATAGCTGAAAACTTCCCAAGTATTAGAAGGGAGACAGTCCTACAGGTCCAAGAAGCTCAATGGTCTCCAAACGGATTCAACCCAATTGTCAAAAGTCAAAAACAAAGTAAGAATTCTAAAAACAGCAAGAGAAAAAACATCAAATCACCTACAAGGGAATCTCTACCTGGCTCACAGCAGCCTTCTCAACAGAAACCCTACAGGCCAGGAGACAGTGTGATGACATATTCAAAGTGCTAAAAGAAAGAAATTGCCAACCAAGAATACTATACACAGCAAAGCTTTCCTTCAGAAATGAAGGAAAAATAGTATCTTTCCCAGACAAACAAAAATTTCAGGAATTCGCCATCACAAAATTGGCCCTTCAACAAATCTTCAAGGGAGCCCTACATATGGAATGCAAATAGTGATATTTATCACCAA
>NW_007800504.1:0-1216 GCF_000696425.1 Galeopterus variegatus | reverse complement strand
TCAGAGACCTGGAACTTAGAGCTGTTGGAATCTCTGAGATCTGGGAACATCCTTCACTGTGAGGAAAAATATTCAGCGTTGCTATTTTCAATCACCTTTGTGACAGTACTGGAAACTAGCTTATCTGGGGCCATAAAATTAAGGGATTATTCTTTTTCTGCTACTTACATATATTGGATATTTATTTTGAAATGGGATCTGTGATTCGTGGCACATTCTATTTGTTAATACAGTAAGTAATCCTAAAATTCTATAATACAGACCATTTTATCCCTTTGTATCATAACTTATAAATAGCACATTAGAGGAATAAAGACCTTGTTCACAGTCTTACATGCAGTGAGTTAAAGAATCAGGACAAGATGAAAGCTGTGTGATATAACAGACTTTTTCCTATCTTTGGTTTTGCTAAAGAGTTGGTTAGTTTAAATTTCTATTTCATAGACTCAGAGAAGTGGTTTTTATAAATGACAACTGTTAAGGTAAGAGATCAGGTTTTAGCATCTACCAAAAATGACTACTTTTTACTCAGGGGCTTCAGGATTCTGAATTTCAGATGCGCCTCACTTTAGTATACTTGGCTTTATTGCTCTTCACAGATGTTGCACTTTGCAAATTGAAGGTTGGTGGCAACCCTGTATTGACCACGTCTATCGAGACAGTTTTCAAACAGCCTGTGCTCGTTTCATGTCTCTGTGTCACATTTTAGTAATTATGCCAATATTTTAAACATTTTCCTTATTATTACATATAATATAGTTATTTCTGATCAGTGATATTTGATGTTATTGTTAAAATTTTTGTGGACCGCACCCATGTAAGAAAGTGAACTTAATAAATGTTGTGTGTGTTCTGATGCTCCACTGACCAGCCTCTCTCTCTCTCACCTTGGCCTCCTTAATCCCTGAGACACAATGAAGTTGAAATTAGGCCAATTAATTACCTTACAACAGCCTGTAAGTGTTCAAGTGAAGTGTCACATGTCTTTCACTTTAAATAAAAAGCTAGAAATAATTAAATGTAGTGAGGAAGGTGTGTCGAAATCCAAAATAGTCCACTTGCATCACTTAGCCAAGTTGTGAGTACAAAGTAAAAGTTCATTAAGGAAATTAAAAGTGCCACTCCAGTGAACAAATGAGTAAGAAAGCAAAGAAAAAAAAAAAAAAAAGAAAATTTTAGTGGTCTGCTTAGAAGATCAAACCGCCCCGAACTTTCC
>NW_007800503.1:0-1216 GCF_000696425.1 Galeopterus variegatus | reverse complement strand
TGTTTTGAAATTAAGGAACTTCCAATCAATTAATGTACTTTTGTGTCAGATTTAATGACAGTTTGTTTATTCTGCTTCCAAATGAGTAAGCCAATGCAACGATGTGACAGGGGACATTAAAATGACCAAAAGGGAGAATTTTTAATTATCATCTATGAAATTGATTCTGGGTAAGGTAGCAAGTGTGAATATTAGTGGACAGGGGATAAGAGATTATAAAAAGTTGATTGGATCTAGATATTAGCAATTGTAATAGGATTAAATGATTGTTGGTAAAAGTATATGCTATGGGTCAAGTGTTCCCCAAAAGTTCATGTGTTGGAAATTTGATCTCCATTGAAACAGTGCTAAGAGGGTGGAAAATCCAATTATGGTAACTGAAAGTTGGGACTTTAAGAGTTGATTAGATTGAGAGGACTGTGCCCTGGTGAATGGATTGATCCATTCATGGAGTAATGGATGTGGTTCTGATGGCTTTATAAAGCTAGTGAGAGAAATTTAGCTCTCTTTTGCTCAGGTGATTTTCTTCCCATGTGATACCCTGATTGCCATGGAAACCTGTAGTGAGTTCCTACCCAGAAAAAGGTCTTTACCAGATGGTTTCCATGGACTGTGGACTTTTCACTGAAACTGTAAGAAATAACTTTTGTTTCTTTATAAATTATTCAGTTATTGGTATTCAGCTACAACAGAAATGGACTAACACTAGAGAGAGTGGACTAAACAGAAAGGTGATCATTGGAAAGGGATCACTGAAAATTTGTATTTGATTTGAAAATGACTGTTCAGTTTTCTGACTTAGAGGAATAAACCACCTTGCCATTAATCAATATGGTAAAAATAGTAGGAAGAGCAGATGTTAAGAAAATTGTCCTTAGGTAATGATGAGCATTAAGTTTTTGTGTTGTGGAGTTTCCCTGTGGGTAGTTAAATATGAAAATATTAAAGTCACTAGTAAAGGTACAAGAGTAGCTTTCCCAAAGGAAGGCAAAAACGAGAGGAAATCTGACACTTGTCCATAGATTTTGGCTAATTAAAGGAAATGAGTAAACTAATTATTATCATTTTCAGCAGCATAAATGGGCATGAGCTGTGATTCCTCCGGGTTCTGCTCTCAGCACTATTGCTCAGGGATGAACAGTAAAGTGTGAAAATATAAAGACAAACTGACATCAAGACTATGCACAGCTAAAATGAAGCCTAGAGGCAGGAGATC
>NW_007800502.1:0-1216 GCF_000696425.1 Galeopterus variegatus | reverse complement strand
TTTCAAGGGATGGATTCCAGATCCATTACTCACTCTGCAGAAATGTATCCTGTTTAGGTGACTGGGATCACTATATTTGTTTCCTGCAAATCTCCAAAGTAAAATGGGAGTCTGGTAGGAGGGACGGAGCTGGTCTGACAGTAAGTCTTGCATCACATGGACTGCAAATAAAAAGTAGGTCACAGCTATAAGAAAGGGTCCCTAGCACAAGCAGCATCACCATGCGGTCATCTCCGTAATCTGCAGCCAGGTTTGCTAAGGACTTTGACCAAAGCCATTCTAACTTCTCTGTTCCTCAGGCTATAGATAAGGGGATTGAGTGTGGGGGTGATGAGACTGTAGAAGAGGGAGACCACGTTGTCCTGCTGTGGGCTGTGGTAGGTGCCTGGCACCATGTACATATAAAGGGCTGTCCCATAAAAGAGCCCCACCACGGTGATGTGTGAGGAGCATGTGGTGAAGGCCTTGTGTCGGGCCTCTGCTGAGTGCATGCAGAGAACGGCCCCCAGCACGTGGCTGTAGGAGGCGGCAATGAGTGAAATGGGCAGTAGCAAGATCAGCACCCCAAGGACGGACAGCGCCAACTCATAGGCAGAGGTGTCTGCACAAGAGAGCTTCAGGAGGGCGGGCAGCTCACAGAAGAAGTGGTCCACAGTGTGTGAGGCACAGAAGGGGAAGTGCAGCGTGATGGAGGTCTGGATGGAGGCCACAAGCACACCTGAGAACCAGGAAGTGCCCACCATGAGCAGGCAGACCTGACGTCTCATGAGCACAGGATAGTGCAGAGGGTGGCACACAGCAACGTAGCGGTCGTAAGACATGAGGGATAGCAGGGCACACTCAGAGACACCCATCAGCATCAGGAAGAACATCTGAGCTGCACAGCCCCTGAAGGAGATGGAGCCTCCTCCCTGCAGGAAGTCAGTCATCATCTTGGGAATGGTGGTCAGTGGAAACCCAACGTCCAACAGGGAGAGTTGGCTGAGCAGGAAGTACATGGGTGTGTGGAGCCTGGAGTCCGTGTGAATCAGGTAGAGCAGGATGGTGTTGCTCAGAAGACCCATGGTGAACATGGTGACCACAAGAAAGAAGAGGACCAGGTGTGACCCTGTGTTGCTGAAAAGTCCCATGAGAATGAAATCTGAGGCTGCTGAATGATTTGATTCTCCCATCCTCCAGGAGGCATCATTCATCTGCAGGAAGAACAGCACATTTG
>NW_007800501.1:0-1216 GCF_000696425.1 Galeopterus variegatus | reverse complement strand
ATGTGAAAAAAAAAAAAAAAAAAAAAAAAACCACTATAAACATGTGCTTCTCCAGAATGGGGTACTAACTGGGTGATAATACCTGTAAAATACTGAGAAAATTTATGGGGGATAGGATCTTGTTCATTATTCTATCACTTCAAGTAATATACATAAAGCTCAAAGGAGTTGTCTTTTTTTTTTTTTTTAATTAAAAGGAGTACCACTTTAGCAGGTAGCAAATTGTGGAAATTATTATACCAAGAAAGGACATAGGCTAAAACATAAATAAGTTTAAAAATGATTTTATAAATTATATATCCCCAACGGATTAATGAAGGAAATAAGGAATAATTTTGACATGATTGCTATTTTTTTTTTTACTATACCCTTGGATTTGTAGAGGTTTTCTATACATAATATGCACATTAATATAAATATTAATACAATGTTAAAATAAAATAATACCCTCTCGCAGGTTGCCCAATAATGTACATTTCAGTTATAGAATATAGTACCTGCTGCAGCCCTGGGAAGGGGAATTGTGTTTGTGAAAGAACCTGAGATTTTGGAACCAAGCAGACCTGGCTCTAATCCCAGCTCTGCTAATTAAGAGCTGTATGATAGTAAACAAGTCATTTTAAATTGCCAAATTTTGTTTTCTTCATTTATAAAATTAAAACACTAATATCCGCCTCATAACGTTGTTATGATTTTTAAATTAAAAACAGCATGTCAATGAACCTAGCAATTGATTATCACATTGTGGGCACTGCATAGATCTTTGTCGCTTCCCCCAACATGCAGAAAGAATTCTGGCACTGCTGTATCATAATTTTTAGTGATTTTTTTACTGTCTTCAGAAGATGTTTCTAGACTTACCCTCCTAATTTCTTGTTTGAAGGTGAGTTAGCCCCTGAATATGTCTGTGCAGAAATAAACTGCTCACCCATACCTCAAAAGGCACATCATCATTACACATCTCTGGCAAACATGTACAGTCTTGTGCTGAAATTCCTTGAGTAATCTGGTTGATTCTGATCTTGGCTATCAACAGCACTAAATTAAAGGTGGGTCAGATTGGTGATATATTGTTATGGTCAATTGAAGGGAACAATTTCCTTCCTAAAAGTTTCAGCAATCTCATTTTTCATTTTTTTTTATTCTTTCGGTGGTGTGAGGCAGAATCATTCATGTGGTATTGCTTCCTGGGAATACGGTTCTTCTTAAGAAGGTC
>NW_007800500.1:0-1216 GCF_000696425.1 Galeopterus variegatus | reverse complement strand
CACCGCGCTCAGCCAGTGAGCGGGAACCGGTCTCCACATGGGATCTGAACCCTAGGCGGGAGAGCCGCCGCACTCTCAAGCGGCACACTCTCCAGTGCGCCACCGGGCCAGCCCGTGTAACCAGTTTTTAACTTCACATATAGTATATATTTTTCATGTTATTAAATCATTTTCTGTATCTTCTCAAGGATGCATACTGACTTGTCACTATTTATTTTAGGACACTGGGAAATTTTTCCCAATAAGTAGTGATTGGTAACAAATCTCTGGTTAATATTCTTAACCCCAAGCTCCACACATTTACGATTATTTTCTCAGTAGCTTTATTACATAGTCTTTCTTATATGCCAGGCATTGTAGTCAATAAAGGCTTTACATGCATTATTTTATTTAATTTCCTAACCTGTGAGGTACATATTTTTACTACTCTCACTTTACAGATAAAAACTTAAGGCCAAGAGCAAAGTACCTAAATTTAAACCTGTGTCTAGTAATACCCAAAGTCCATGTACTGAGATACCAAGCTTGCCTGCTTACGTGTCCTGGAAGTGGAATTGCCATCAACTTGTCAGGGATTTTGAATATGTATCATCATTTAACCTTACAGAAAGGTTGTAGCACACTTCTTACCAAGCTGCTGGTTAAAACAAAACATAGGTGATAGTTTGATTTGATTTTGATTTTTCTTACTGTTTACAAAACTGTTGATTTTTCTCTTTATAAAGTCTCCATTTCATTGGTGGAACTAAGTCCATAGGTACAGCTTTTTCCTCTTCACCTCCATTTTCTTCTTTATTTCTCTTGAATTTTAAAAAACAACTAAGTGGTATTCATTGGCTCAAATGTACTTTTAAGTGACCCTGCTATCTCTCATGTCTGACTGATAATGTCATTACAACAGGATTGTGATAGAGGCTGCTAGCTGCTGATTGAAATCTGTTTTTCTCCTTTTCCTGAGCACACAGCTAGACTACATTTCCCAGGCTTTCTTGCATCTTGGTGTAGCCACTGGACTGAGTTCTAGCCAACAGAATGTTAGTGCATCTGGGCAGTAGAAACCTCCTATGCATACTCCTTCATCTCCTTCTTCCTTCTAAATGATGGAATAGAGACAAACTATGGGAAGACCTTGGAAACCAGTTTGGAAGATGGCACAGCATCTTTCAGCTATGGCACAGAGCCCACTTGCCAACTAGTTACACTAGCATTGCACTGT